>NC_139546.1:46001846-46232211 GCF_965153285.1 Podarcis tiliguerta
CTTTCAAGGTGCCATTTCCTTCACCATTCACTCAAAAGAGCTTCTCAAGTTCAATGAATTTCTTCAGATCATAAAACCTTACTGGAACCCAGCAGATGGTTTTCTCAAGGACTTCTGGGAGCAAGCATTTGACTGTACATTTCCAGATCTGCTCATGCAAGATACTGAAACATGCACAGGGAAGGAAAAGTTAGAGTGTCTTCCTGGGCATCTGTTTGAAATGGGCATGACTGGCCACAGCTACAGTATCTACAATGCTGTCTTTGTTGTGGCTCATGCTTTGCATGCTATTTATTCATACAGATCAAAGCACAGAGCAGGAGACAAAAGGTTTGAACTTAAAGATCTGCAGCCTTGGCAGGTAACACGTATTTTAATATCATAAAATTGTATTTTCATATTTTGCTGGAAGCTGCCCAGAGTGGTTGGGAAACACAGCCAGGTGGATGGGGCATAAATTATTATTATTATTATTATTATTATTATTATTATTATTATTATTCTGCAAGCAGTGAGCCAATTTCTCCAAGACCAGATATCAAGTGAGTGTCCCCCTTTCCTGTATATTTACCATGTACAGAATTTTTGCCATCTATTGCTGTGTTATAACTTTTCCATCTGCTATATGAAAACAGCTCATTGTTTAGAATTGGTCTTTATTTATTTTTCTTATTTTTCCTTTTTCTCTTTGAATCAGCTCCACTATTTTCTGCAAGGCATTTTATTTAACAACTCAGCAGGAGAAACAATGTCCTTTAATGATAAAAGGGAAATGAGAGGTGGATTTGACATCACAAACATGATCACATTCCCAAACAAGTCTTTCCTTCAAATGAAAGTTGGACGAGTTGATCCTGATGCTCTTGAAGGAGAAGCATTTGTCATTCATGAAGATTTGCTTGTATGGCACAGAGGTTTTAATGAGGTCTGCATCCTTGGAATCCTACTCGCTGTTCTTAAGATGTCGAAAATTCCATTTTGTTTAAAACTGTTGTTTCCATCTAATATGGCAAGGAAAAATGTGGCTGCCTAGCACATTCAAAATTGATACTGCTTAGAAATGCCAAGGGGAAAAAACAGTGTCCAGTGGTACCTTGGATTAAGAACATAATTTGTTCTGGAGGTCTGTTCTTAACCTGAAACTATTCTTAATCTGAGGTACCACTTTACCTAATGGGGCCTCCCACTGCTTCTGCGCTGCTGCCACGCGATTTCTGTTCTCATCCTGAAGCAAAGTTCTTAAACCGAGGTACTACTTCTGGGTTAGCAGAGCCTGTAACCTGAAGCATCTGTAACCTGAAGCATCTGTAACCCGAGGTACCACTGTATAACTATATCTTCCATATGCATAAAGCAAAGCGTTGGAGTATCTCAATAAAATTTCGATGTAGACGCCTATTAGGTAACTTCTTTTTATAATGTATAGAGACAAAAACTCAGTAATAGAACACATACAGCTTGCAAAAGGTCCCAGGTTCAATCAATTGCATCTCCAGGCAGGGGTAAAATGAAGTCCTGGTGAGCTGTTTTCAATTGTTTTGCAGCATTTTGCAGACCAAAGTTTGCATTTTGTTGAGCCCTAAAACTGTGTGGGTGACCTGGCAAACAGAGGGCCCTACAAGTCACCCCCAATCAACTAATACAATATTTTGGCACAGGTTTGGTGTGAATTGAACAATACTGGAATTGGGGTGACCACTATAGCACCATGTTGGGGAAGTCAGACACTATTTGGGGAAACCTCGGAATGTGGGGGTTTTCATAATTGCAAAGTTTGTAATTTGGAGGGGATCCCAAACAATGTGACCCATAGTTAACGCAGCTGCATAATGCAGTTTTTTATATTAAACCTTTTTTTTGCTGTGTAGTGAACTTCATTAAGAGAAGTCAAATAAGCAATTAGTTTCTCTGATCTCCAAAACTGCTTTTCTGCTATGGATAGGTGATTCCCCTTTCTCTGTGTAATGACCACTGCCAACCTGGGAATCAGAAGAAAAAGAAAGAAGGGGAAAAGTTTTGCTGCTATGGTTGTGCTCCATGTTCAGAAGGGGAAATTTCAAACCAGGATGGTGAGTTATGTAGCACTCATATTTGCCATCCTGTGAGGAAACTGGCAAGGCTAGATGGTAGCATTTGAGGGAGTTCTTTTAGTGCAAAAACGAGTAAGGAGCAACATGATAAAAAATTGATAAAATTGTTCAATGCATTGGAAAATAGGGTAAACATAATACTAGATCTCAGGGACATCAGAGGAAAGTGAGTGTTGGATAATTCAGAACAGGCAAAAGAAAGCTAACATCTTCATGAATTACATGATTAATCTATGGAATTTGTTCCCTCAAGAGACAATGATGGGCACAGCTTTTGAAGCCTTCAAAGGAGGATTAGACAAACTCATGGAGAATATTAATGGCTATGATCTCTGATGGCTTTGCTGTGCCTCCATGGACAGAAGCTGAATTCTTCCAAATGCGAGTTGCTGGGAAGTGTGGGCGTTGGGGGAGACTTCTGTTTCACCCAGGTCCTGCTTGCAGGCTTCCCATAGGTATCTGGTTCGCCACTGTGAAATCAGGAAGCTGGATGAGACGGGTCATTGACCTGATCCAGCAGGCTCTTATGTTCTTATCCAAAAGAGGAAATAAATTAGAAGGCAAAATACTGTTGAAAAGTAAGAAGGGAATCAGTATAATGGCTTTCAGAATAAGTGAGATCAAAGCATTTATATCTGAACATTAAAACACATGGAACCAATAGGTTTAATTTCATGTCAGTGAAGCAGTCACATAGAAGACAAAGTACTGTTCGATCAGTATTGAAATTTGACCTTGTTTATTTTTCAGATATGAATGACTGCTTCAGATGCCCAAAAGCTCAGTATCCAAACAAGAACAAAACTGCCTGCATTGAGAAAACAATGACCTTCCTTTCTTATGAAGAACCTTTAGGGATCAGTTTAGCATCAGTTGCCCTTTCTTTCTTCCTCATCACAGCTTTGGTGCTAGGAATATTCATTAAGTACAGAGACACTCCCATAGTCAAAGCCAACAACCGAGACCTCACCTACTCTCTCCTTGTCTCTCTCCTGCTCTGCTTCCTCTCTTCATTGTTATTTCTGGGTGAACCTAGCACAGTCTCCTGCCTCCTCCGGCAACCAACATTTGGCATCATCTTCTCTGTAGCTGTTTCTTGTGTGTTGGCCAAAACTATCACTGTAGTTCTAGCTTTCTTGGCCACCAAGCCAGGGTCCAGCATGAGGAAGTGGGTGGGGAAAAGACTGACAAATTCCATTGTATTTTCCTGTTCTTTTATTCAAACAATTATTTGTACTGTGTGGTTAATGACATGTCCACCATTCCCTGATTTTGACATGCACTCTTTAAGAGAAGAAATCATTGTGCAATGTAATGAAGGCTCAGTCACCATGTTCTATAGTGTCCTGGGCTACATGGGCCTCCTGGCCATTGCCAGCTTCATTGCCGCATTTGCGGCCCGCAAATTACCTGACAGTTTTAATGAAGCCAAATTCATTACCTTCAGCATGTTGCTCTTTTGCAGTGTTTGGCTGTCTTTTTTTCCAGCCTACCTGAGCACAAGTGGAAAATACATGGTGGCTGTGGAGATCTTCTCCATCTTGGCCTCCAGTGCTGGGTTATTGGGTTGCATCTTTGCCCCTAAATGCTACATCATTATTTTGAGGCCAGAACTGAACAACAGGGAACAACTTATAAGAAAAAAGAGTTAAACAACCCCCCCACACTCAGGTAAATATTAAATATGTGTTAGGTAAGAGTTGAAAACCAAAATCTCTCTTTCTCTCTTTCTCTTCCAGCAGCAAAAGTACTTTTTGCCATTTGTTTAATTTTATTTTATACATGCATGTCCCAGTATCCAAATGTTTTTATACGAAAATTCACTTACTTTACCCTGAGTAATTAGTACCCAAACCTTGTTGTATACACCACAGATTCAGATAGCCAAACCTTTGGAACTGTGTTTAATACTTTAACAAATAAGCAGAGTTTTCTTCCTTGTTTGCCTTTTACAAGGCTTCAGTAGGTTTTTCTGGGTTTTTCACCCTTTGGGGCATCAAAATGTTGAGGCTGAGAACACATTGGAAATATTTCCATAGGAATTAATGGAAATTGTTGACTTGTTATTCAAATGGCCACCTTACAAATCATTTTCTAAGAATGTATTGTGTTTGGATAGTGAGATTTGTGAGGATACAAATGAAATAGCTCAGGAGTGTATGTGCATATTTGGCTTTAGTCTAGTTCAAAGTTACCCTTTAAGTTATTTTTTTGAAATAAACTTTTTAAATTGTTTTTCTTCCAACATGAAACCCTTTGTAATTTCAGACAGCACATTCTTTTCTTCTTGGTATGTTTTGTTATTGACTTAGACTATCACATATCCAAATTTCTTTATTGCCAATTGTGACAGTTTATTCTCTCCCCCATTTTTTCTTTAAAAGCTAATTTCTTTTTCTTTTCTTTTCCTTTTTATCTTTTTTGTGTTTCTAAAATTTAATAAACTTTTTTTTTGAAAAAGACAAACACATTTTGGAATGTGAATTATTTATTTTAGAAGCCAAATTCACAATTATCCTTTCCCAAAACTTATTCAACTTTTTTGCTCATAGTTTGCCCCGACATTTTGCCAGATGTACAGCAGCCCTATTGTACCACGTCTGGCGGCCCCACAACTTTAAGAAGGTGTTACATGTCAGCTCTAAAGGACTTCCCTTGGAACAAAAACATTTAAAATGTTATTAAATCACCCTACAATTATCAAAATCACTATGATTTGTTCACCAGGTCAGAACTCCAGAGGCATTTCAGAAGACACCAGAAGGCACCAGAAAACAGCCAATAAACGGCTTTGAAAGTGATTTTTTAAATATTTATTTATGTTATTGTTCAGACTTTCTTAGAGTGCTTTTTTATTTCAGACTTTACAGAGAGAGGCTATAGAACCCAGCCTCTTGGATAATGGTGCTGTACCATGAGAATCTCCCCTCCCCCCATCTCTCCCACTTCCTCATTCGTCATCATCATCACCTCCTCTATGGGTGCCACTATGTGCCCTCCAGCCTCTTCTCTCCAGTACACACTTTATTGTCTTCCATTGGCACATGGATATTTGGATACGCAATCAAATGCAAAGGGGAGGGGAAATCCTGTACATTGCCACTTCTCCTGGAGCTCAGGGCCATTTGGAATTGAGAGCGCCAGACAGACACCTCATCATTCTTGGGTATGCCAGGCCTAATTCAGGGGTAGAACATCTGCTATGAATGCAGAAGGCACCAGGTTCAGTCCCTGGCATCCCAGGGTAGGGTTAGGTGGGACCTTGTCTGAGGCCCTGGAGTGTTGCTGCCAACTCAGGAGAAGGAAATACGGAGCTAGAAAGATAGTTAGGTCTGATTCAGTGTAAGGTGGCTTCTCCTGTGAAGAAGGCAACCATTCAATAAAATAAATTTAAAAATTAAAATAAAATACAGTGGTGCCTCGCAAGACGAAAAGAATCCGTTCCGCGAGTCTTTTCGTCTTGCGGTTTTTTCGTCTTGCGAAGCAAGCCCATTAGCGGATTAGCGTTATTAGCGCTATTGGCAGTTTAAGGGCTATTAACGGCTATTAAAGGCTTAAGGGATTAGCGGTTTAGCTGCTAAAATGCTTTTAGCAGCTTAGCGCTTCAGAAAAAGGGGTTGGGGAGCGGGGAAAAAACTCAAAAATTTTCGTCATTTTCGTCTTGCGAAGCAAGCCCATAGGGAAATTCGTCTTGCGAAGCGCCTCTGAAAACGGAAAATCCTTTTGTCTTGCGGGTTTTCCGTCTTGCGAGGCATTCGGCTTGCGGGGCACCACTGTAATGAATAAAAAAATATTTCCACCCATTTTGTAGTTGTGTGGGTAACTGGCTGCTGAGTGAGAGGGCAAATAGCGCCTTATTAAGCGGGCCACACATTCCCTCCTCAGCCTCACAGTTGGAATTCTTTCTTTCTCCCCCGTTGCGTTTGTATTTAGCAACTCCTAATGACTTAAAGGGACACTGAAAACGTGGTTGCTCTTGTACCCATCAGCACCTGCAGAATGACTTCAGCAAACTAGAGTGCATGATGCCTGGCTCTGTCAATACAGCACAACAAGAGAGATAGGCACACCTTATTTTAGAATCAGAACAGTATAACCACATGCTTTGGCCGATTTGCTTTGGTGCTGTAGTCTAAACCACTGAGCCTAGGGCTTTCCAATTGGAAGGTTGGCAGTTTGAATCCCCACGATGGCGTATGGTCCCGTTGCTCGGTCCCTGCTCCTGCCAACCTAGCAGTTCGAAAACACATCAAAGTGCAAGTAGATAAATAGGTATCTCTCCGGTGGGAAGTTAAATGAAGTTTACGTGCACAGCTCTGGTTTTGCCAGATGCTGCTTAGTCATGCTGGCCACATGACCTGGAAAAACTGTCTGCGGACAAACTAACCCTGTAAAGGTGGGACTGTGTAATTTGACTGAGTTGTTAGCAGCTAAGTTCCAACACAATCAAATTGAAGATTATTTGCACAGTTTACACAAACACCCTGACTTCACATCATTTCGTTTCATGTTTATTGTTGCAATAGTATAATTTTCCTCTTATGGATCATGCATCTGGTTTTTTGCCACAAACTTTTTGTGGCGAGACATAATAGTTGTCAGGTCAGGTGGTAAAACGGGCACTGAGTAGTGACCTATCTTTCAACATTTGCTGCTTTGAGTCACAAAACAAAAATATTCACTTTGACTTTCCTGCTGGTCTTCACTTACCATGGACGACTTGAAGCTAATTGCCACTTTTTGTGCCACTAAGGAGTAGAGCAAGCACATAGGAAGATCTGAGAATAAACACATAACTCAACATGTTAAAAAAGAGAACATCCATTGAAACGCAAATTAAATCTTTTAATAACTTTACAATTATTCAAATCACTATAATTTGTTCACCTGGTCGGAACTCCATAACCATTTCAGAAGGCACTAGAAAGCTGTCAATGAACAGCTATGAAAGTGGTTATATTTGATGAAACTCTGTACAATGAATAGATAGGAGTAGTGGCAAGAGGCAGGGACAGGGATGACTTTCAATTTTCTTTCTCCCATTTTATTTATTTTTTTACATTATTGGTCAGACATGAAATCAGAGTGTTGAAAATCTCACCTATCGGCCAAAGCATGTGGTTATACTGTTCTGATTCTAAAATAAGGTGTGCCTATCTCTCTTGTTGTGCTGTATTGACAGAGCCAGGCATCATGCACTCTAGTTTGCTGAAGTCATTCTGCAGGTGCTGATGGGCACAAGAGCAACCACGTTTTCAGAGATGCTTGACTACAAGGATGCTGTGGTCACTCACTTTGCTTTTTCTGCTGCATCCTGTTGTGTGCAAAGCAGCTATGAGATGCCCTGGTATTGATACATTTCCTGTTCCACATGAGTGGTACCAGTCAGGGAGCCTCATCATCGGTGGGATAGCTTCTCAGTTCTATTATTCCATCATTGAAGATTTATTCAAGGAAAACCCTTCACAGAATCTGTTTGATGATAATCCACAGTAAGAGACTCTCCCTCCCCCTTCATTTTTGGGATTAATCCTTCCCAGTACTTTATTTAGTAATGTGCACCCTACTAAACTGGCAGGCGGTAAATGATGGCTTTGTCCTTTGTGAGAATGAGAATCCTTTCTATTTTGAAAAGCAATATGTAGCTGTGGTTCGTATGCTTGGTTTTAATTGCACCAAATGGATGTGTAATAAGGACCAACAAGAGGAGGATGGAGATGATACTGCTGTACCTAGTATTGGGGCACACACTGTTTAATCTTCCTAGAACATACATCATGAATCAGGGACTGTTTGAGAGAATTTCTTTGATATGTTGTTGCTTTCCTGGGCTACATGCATAGAATGGTCACCTGTATAGCCACTTTGAGTACAAAGAGAGAGAGGGGGAGATTGTTGTTGTCTTTTGAGGGGAGGAGGCAACTGATATTAAAGGTCAAACAAGACATAATACAGAGATGGCACGGTGAATGATATATATTTTATTTGGGCTGAGGAGTTTAATATTTATTATATTAGAACCACCATAAAGACAAGTTTAGTTCAGTATGTATCTGTTTGAGACAGAAATGGCAATTTGTTTTGTCTACTTCCTGCATTGTAGAATTCTCCTCTGAACTTTTAAACTAACCTCATTTGCAGCATGATAACAAAATTCTACCAGCACACCCTGGCCCTGGTATTTGCTGTAAAAGTGATAAATGAGAATCCCAACTTCTTGCCCAATGTCACATTGGGTTTCCATATCTACGACAGCTATTATGATGCAAGGATGACCTATCGTAACACTTTGGACCTGCTCTTTAAAATGCATAGATTTGCTCCCAACTACAAATGTGACTCACAGAAAAAACTCATAGCCGTAATCGGAGGACTTAACTCTGATACCTCTTTCCATATGGCTGATACCTTAAGGCTCTACAAAATTCCACAAGTAGGTTTTATGCATGGGGATATGAATTTTTATCTCACAAATCTCACTTTTCTATTACCATTCCGAAAATGATTTTGAGATTCAGAATGTGAATATGACTGATGCTGAAGCATTACAAGCTAGAATATCTATCAGAAACATAGATTACTCCTTAACAGTAGAGATTGCTAGACCAGTGAAAGCAGAGAGCATTCAGCACCTTGGACACTTCCAACACAACCATCCTGTACCAGCAATGTGGCTCTGAATTAGACAATGGTAGTTCTCTTGCCAAGGAAATAGTCTGTGCTCAAGCAATAGTCTGTCCCCCACCATGCATTCCATTGCAGCAGTCATAGGTCATGATAACTCTCCAACTTTGAAGAGACCCCGGAGAGACTAGCTGGAAGGAGCACAGGGCACCAACATACCAACATACACTGGCATCCACAAAATATCTGCCACACATAAATACAGCACTTTGAGTATGTGAACCACAGTTTTCAACCCATGCAGATCGAAGATAACTGTTATATCTTCCTCTGCCATGTGCATCTTATACATGATTTCCAACAGTTGAACTAGAGTAGCATTCTGCTGGTGCACTGAAGAATTTTGCCAGCCTATCTGACATAGCAAAGATATATCTAGGGTTAATCCAACTAGTGCGGTTTCTCCCAAATCCTAATTTTCCACAGAGTAATTACACAATAGGATTGCACTCTACAAATGAAACAAAGGGGCATTTCTGACAAGACATAAATACTTTATGAAATAAAATATCCAGAAATTGGAAAATGTCGCACAACTCTAGAATATTCAGCTGGAAGCATCCTTCAGTTTAACTGTCTGGAAACCATAAAATTGTTTCAACAAACATTTCTTGAATGAAGACCCACATGCTCAAAATAATTGTTTATAGTTAGGTACCCTTGTTATGTCTGTTCTTTTCCTTGTAGCTTGCATATGGATCGTTTCCCCCAGAGGAGAGTGATATAGATCACTTCTTTTCCTTTTACCGCATGGTGCCCAATGAAGCTCATCAGCATATGGCAATTATCAATTTGCTTCAGCATTTTGGATGGACATGGGTTGGACTCTTTGTTACAGATGACAATGGAGGAGAAAACTTCTTGCAGACTATGGAGCCACTGCTTTACCAACATGGAATCTGTTCAGCCTTCACACGAAGAATGGAAAAAGTAGCTCATTTTGATTTGAGAGGTGAAATTTTCAACATGCTCAACGAATATTATGTGGATGTCACAAATGATAAAGCCAATGCATTCATTGTCTATGGAGATTCTCTGACATTGGCCTGGCTGAGAACTGTTATATTTCTACGAGATCCTGAAAATAAGAAAAGTACATCATTTAGAAAGGTGTGGATCATGACAACACAGATTGATTTCGTATTATTGAGTTTTCAAAAGTCTTGGGATCTTGATCTCTTTCAAGGTGCCATTTCCTTCACCATTCACTCAAATGAGCTTCTCCTGTTCCATGAATTTCTTCAGATCATAAAACTTTACTGGAACCCAGCAGATGGTTTTCTCAAGGACTTCTGGGAGCAAGCATTTGACTGCACATTTCCAGATCTGATCATGCAAGATACTGAAACATGTACAGGGGAGGAGAAGTTAGAGTGTCTTCCTGGGCATCTGTTTGAAATGGGCATGACTGGCCACAGCTACAATGTCTACAATGCTGTCTTTGTTGTGGCTCATGCTTTGCATGCTATTTATTCATACAGATCAAAGCACAGAACAATGGCAAGAGACAAAAGGTTTGAACATCAAGACCTGCAGCCTTGGCAGGTAACATGTTGCAAAATATTATTTCAATGAGACAATTACCCAAAGCCCGAACTTTATGAAATAGGACATTTTTAGAGTGGTACCATTTTGTAACTTTTCTATCTGCTACATGAAAATAGCTCCTTTTTCATACTTGTTCTATGTTGGGGCAGATCCATAAGCAATATTCATAAAGAAGGGAGTGACACAATGCAAACAAGATAGCATTTCAGTTAGCCAATTACTCCAAAGCCACACATCACGAAATGTGATATTTTTAAAGTGATAACATTTTGTGAGTGCTCCTTTTCCCGTATGTTTAGCATGCACAGTATTTTAGCCTTTTGTTGCTTTGTTATAACTTTTCCATCAACTAGACTGAAATAGCTCATTTTTTATATTTGGTCTTCACTATATGTACATATATGTTTCTTTTTCCCCTTTTCCCCCTTTGAATCAGCTCCACTATTTTCTGCAAGACATTCTATTTAACAACTCAGCAGGGGAAACAATGTCCTTTAATGATAAAAGGGAAATGAGAGGTGGATTTGACATCATGAACTTGATCACATTCCCAAACAAGTCTATCTTTCGAATGAAAGTGGGACGAGTTGATCCTGAAGCTCTTGAAGGAGAAGCATTCATCATTCATGAAGATATGCTTGTATGGCACAGAGGTTTTAATCAGGTCTGATTTCACCATAGGGAGAGTGGTCCCTGAATTTCTGTAGAAGTAATTTTTTTATTTATATTTACTATACCTTCCATATATAAAAAAGCAAAGCTTTGGCATATCCAAATGAAATTGCTTCATAGCCGCCCAATTACTAATCTCCTTTTCTATCGTATAGAGACAATAACTCAGTAAGAGATCCCATATTTCTGGTGAAAGGTCCCGGTTCAATCCCTTGCATCTCCAGGCATGGTTAAAATGAAGTCCTGGTGAGCTGTTTTTCAATTGTTTTGCAGCATTTTGCAGAACAAACAGCATTTTGGTGAGCCCTCAAACAGTGAGTCTTACCTGCCAAATCAGGGGCATTACTGGTCATCCAAATCTACGAATGCAAAACATTGGCACAGGTTTGGAGTAGATTGGACAGTATTGCATTTGGGGTGACCAGTGTAGCACCTTGTTGGGGAATTCAGACAGTGTTTGGAGGGCACTGCAAAAAGTGGAGTTTGTGCTGCAAAATGATTGCAAAGTTTGTCATAGATTTTTTAGGGGATCCTGAATAATGGGGTTCATAGTTAATGCAGCTGTGTATGGCAGCTACTTATATTAAATCTTTTTTTGCTGAGGGGTGAGCTCCATTAGGAGAAGTCAAATAAGCAATTAGTTTCTCCGATCTCCTAAACTGTTTTTTTCTGCTATGCATAGGTGATTCCCCTTTCTCAGTGTAATGACCACTGCCAACCTGGGAATCAGAAGAAAAAGAAAGAAGGGGAAAAGTTTTGCTGCTATGGTTGTGTTCCATGTCCAGAAGGGGAAATTTCAAACCAGAATGGTGAGTTATGTAGAAATCTTTTTTTTTTTTCCTGCGAGGACACTGGCCGGAGGGGTTTGTGTGAGTTGGGGCACATGAAAAAAATGCATAGGCATTGAGAAATCAGATAAAAAAGAAGTTCTCATAGTACTAGAGCTTGGGGGCATCTAAGGAATTTGAATGTTGGATGATACAGAACGTGCAAAAGAAAACTAACTTCTTCATGAAGTACTTGATAAAGCTATGGAATTTGTTCCCTCAAGAGTCAGTGATGGGCACTTTGAAGGCTTCAAAGGAGGATTAGACAAACTCATGTAGGATAAGGCTATCAGTGGCTATGACCTCAGATTACTTTGCTGGGTCTTCATGCTCAAAGGCTGCATTTTCCTAAATACTAGTTTCTGGGAAGTGTTGGGGTCAGGAAAGACTTCTGTTTCACTCAGGTCCTGCTTGCAGGATTCCCATAGGCAACTGATTGTCCACTGAGAGATCAGAAAGCTGGATGAGGTGGGTCATTGAATCTTATTTACTTATTCGAAAGACCATTTGAAGGATTTCTACTCAGATATTATAAACTTAGCAGACAACTTATAATAACCTTAAGAACAAGTGAGAACAAAGCATTTATATATAAACACTAAAACACGTGGATCCAATAGACTGAATTTCATGTCAGCAAAGCTGTCACATGGAAGACAAAGTACTCTTGAATCAATCTTGAAAATTGACCTTATTTTTCAGATATGAATGACTGCTTCAGATGCCCAAAAGCTCAGTATCCAAACAAGAACAAAACTGTCTGCATTGAGAAAATGATGACCTTCCTTTCTTACAAAGAACCTTTAGGGATCAGTTTAGCATCAGTTGCCATATCTTTCTTCCTCATCACAGCTTTGGTGCTAGGAATATTCATTAAGTACAGAGACACTCCCATAGTCAAAGCCAACAACCGGGACCTCACCTACTCTCTCCTTGTCTCTCTCCTGCTCTGCTTCCTCTCTTCATTGTTATTTCTGGGTGAACCTAGCAAAGTGTCCTGCCTCCTCCGGCAACCAACTTTTGGCATCATCTTTTCTGTAGCTGTTTCTTGTGTGCTGGCCAAAACTATCACTGTAGTTCTAGCTTTCATGGCCACCAAGCCAGGGTCCAGCATGAGGAAGTGGGTGGGGAAAAGACTGGCCTACTCAGTTGTGATTCCCTGTTCTCTTATTCAAACAATTATTTGTACTGTGTGGTTAATGACATGTCCACCATTTCCTGATTTGGACATGCACTCTTTAACAGAAGAAATCATTGTGCAATGTGATGAAGGCTCAGTCACTGTGTTTTATTGTGTCCTGGGCTACATGGGCCTCTTGGCCATTGCCAGCTTCGTTGCCGCATTTGCAGCCCGCAAGTTACCTGACAGTTTTAATGAAGCCAAGTTCATTACCTTCAGCATGTTGCTCTTTTGCAGTGTTTGGCTGTCTTTTTTTCCAGCCTACCTGAGTACCAAAGGGAAACACATGGTGGCTGTGGAGATCTTCTCCATCTTGTCCTCAAGTGCTGGGTTACTGGGCTGCATCTTTGCCCCTAAATGCTACATCATTATTCTGAGGCCCGAGCTGAACAACAGAGAACAACTTATTAAAAAAAAGTAATAAACAATTGTTTCCCCCCTCTGGTAAATTTTAAATATGTGTTAAGTAAGAGTCCAGTACCAAACACTCTCTTCACCCCCCCCCCCCCATATATTACAGTAGCAAACGTACTTGAGATTACTTTTTCGACACTTGTTTACTTTTATTTTATACCCACAAGTCTCAGTATCCAATTGCTTTTTATACAAAAAATTCACTTACTCTACCGTGAGTAATTAGTACCCAAATCTTGTTATATACACTGTAGATTCAGCTCTCCAAACAGTTGTGCCTGTGTTTATTACTGTGAACAAATAAGCAGAGTTTTCTTACTTCTTTTACAAGGTTTCAGAGGGATTTCCTGGGTTTTTCACCCTTTGTGGGGTGTCAAAATTTTGAGACTGACAACACATTAGAAATATTCTCATTGAAATTCATGGAAATTGTTTACTCATTATGTAAATGGACACCTAAAATACCATTTCCTGAGAATGCATTGTATTCAGATAGTGAGATTTTTGAGGAGTGTGATGTACCACAGCTATATGTGAGTATTTCACTTTAGACTAGTTCAAGGTTGCCTTTTAAGTTCTTTTTTTAAATAAACATTTGTAATAATTATTCTTTCAAACATGAAACCCTTTGTAATTATAGATAGCACATTCTTTTCTTCTTGATATGTTTTATTATTGATTTAGAATATCTCATAGCTATATACAAATCTCTTTATTGCCAATTATTGACAGCTTATTCTTCCCCCCTCTTTTTCTTTAAAAGCTAATTTCATTTTCTTTTGTTTTTTATGTAGCCTGTTTCTGGTTACTAAAATTCATTAAAAATATTTGAAAAGAACAAACACATTGTGGAATGTGAATTATTTATTTTAAAAGCAAAATTAAAGATTAGCCATGTCCCAAAACGTATTCAGGACTACATCTGGGATGGGATGTGGGTGGTCCCCAGTTAGACCCATTATGGTTGTGATTCAGACTGCGGCTTGAATCCCCATGTCATGAAGCAGACTCAATATCAGAGTTTTCCAAACTTTTCATTTGGTGACTCATTTTTAAAACATGCATCATTTTGCTACATAATAATTCAGTTTTACTTGCAACCTGAATGTTAAAGTAACCCCTTTCCAGCCCTGGGAGCAGTGTGGGGACCATTTGTGTGACACACCTACACACTGCAGCCGAAACACTAACATGTTACGACACAAAGTTCAGAAAGCTCTGCTCTATGTCCTTGGGCTGACTGTTTTCTTAAAATGTGGATGGAGAGAACCATGCACATCACCTTGACTTCCACAGAGGATAAGGCAGTCAGATAGCTCAGTTGGTTTGAGTGTGGTGCTGATAATGCCAAGTTTGAGTCATGTAAAGGACAGCTGCACAGGCCTGCATTTAGGGGGTTGGACTAGATCAGGCATAGGCAAACACTCAGTTGGTTTGAGTGTGGTGCTGATAATGCCAAGTTTGAGTCATGTAAAGGACAGGCGCACAGGCCTGCATTTAGGGGGTTGGACTAGATCAGGCATAGGCAAACACCAGCCTATTAGGTGCTTGGGACTACAATTCCCATCATCTCTAGCTAACAGGACCAGTGGACAGGATGATGGGAATTGTAGTCCCAAACATCTGGAGGGCCGGAGTTTGCTTATGCCTGGACTAGATGATCCTCTGGCTTCCTTCAACTCAGATTCTATATAATCTGTTTAATTTTTAGCAATATATTTGAACTTCAGTTTTATTGAACTACATGCCACAGTTCAGGGCCAACAGTACGCAAGTGTCAAGGAAGCTATAAGCCACAAGAAAGCTTCCTTCAGAAAAAAGATAGTCTTGTTGAAATGAGAAAAATGAAATGAAATGCATTTCAAAAAGAAGAGAGGTTTTTGCAAAATAATAATAATAATAATATGTAACTACTGTATTTTTCGCCCCATAGGACGCACCGGCCCATAGGACACACCTAGTTGTTTTTTTGGGGGGGTGGGGGAAATAAGGGGGGGGAATTATTTCCCCCCCCCCAGGTGCGGGGCTGGGGCGGGGGAAGCCCGAGCTTCCCCCAACTCCAGCCCCCAGAACAGGCTGCTATCCACAAGCCTCCCATGGCTAGTGGAGAGCTGCGTGAAGCCCGAAGCTTGGGGCGTGCTGAGCTCAGTGCGCCCCAAGCTTCTGGGTGCAGGCAAGCTCTCTGCTAGCCGTGGGATAGCTGTGTCTCCCACGGCTAGCATATAGCTTCGTGAAGGCTGGAGAGCGAGAGGGGTCGGTGCGCACCGACCCCCCTCGCTCTCCAGGCTTCAGCGAAAGCCTGCATTCGCCCCATAGGACGCACACACATTTCCCCTTCATTTTTGGAGGGGGAAAAGTGTATCCTATAGGGCAAAAAATACGGTAAATACAAAGACCAACACCAAAATATAATTTAAATGCATTAGAAACAGGTGACCAATTGGAAGGGAGTTAGGCCTTTCAATGACAATGAAGGGTTGGTCTACAAGGGACAAATGTGTAATGAGGCAAAGGTTGAGTATGGCTGTGGTTGTGTCCAATTTCTGCTTCTCTACAATGCTAGAAGGGGGATCAGTGCAGTTTATTTCCCTTACTGAGACCCACATATTACAGAGATCCATCACACGTGATTTGCTAATTTCCCCAAGACTTACGTTGCCAGAAGGAAAGGAAGTATATGTTACAGCTGTCATCCAATGCCTATATTAAGATGCATGAATCTGCTTTGGGCGATTTAATTAAGAAGACCATTAAACTGGGAACTCTCTCATGCAAATTGTATCTTGAGTCCCTGAATTAGAAGTAAAATATTTCTTCTAGTGACAGTTATGTGATGCAGACAATTGTTGCAGCAGCAGAGGGAAAATGGGAAGAGCACCAGAAACCTTCTGTAGAGACTAGTAGATGACTTTAATTAAATTTATGTGATTAATATAATTAAATATCTGTGATTAATATAATGTTGCCTGGGCAATATTAGGATCCGGCCTGGTGAAACGCACTTTCTCATGAGACCAGGGTCCTGCGGGGGTCTGATTTCTTTCTGCAGGGCCTACAAGACAGAGTTGTTCCATCTGGCTTTTGGCTTAGAATCAGTTTAATTCCCTCCCCCTCTTTCTTTTTTCTATCTCCTCCTGTTAAGAGGCTACATCCTAATGTTTTAATGTTGTATTTTAATCTTTTTTAAATTGTATTTTAATCAACGTGTTTTAATTATTGGTTGTTAGCCACCCTGAGAGCAGTCTTGGCTATTTTATTATTATTATTATTATTATTATTATTATTATTATTAATTTTCTTTTTCCTTATTTTTCTCTTTCTTCTTTTTCTTGCATTCCTGTTACTTGGTCTCTCTCTTTGTAGTATTTTCTTTAGTAGTTCGTATTTAACATGTTTCATTTTTATATTGAAAACCAATAAAGTGTGTACTGGAGAGAAGAGGCTGGAAAGCCTTACTGGACCTCAGTTTGAACTGCTCATGACTGGCCACAGATAGAATATCTACAAGGCTGTCTCTGTTGCGGCACATGCTTTGTATCTCATTTACTAGTCCAGATCAAAGCACAGAGCAATTGAGGGGGATGAAAGTTTTGGATTTCAAGATCTGCAAGCTTTATGGTAATCTTATGGGGTGCTGCCCTCTATTAGAAACTTAGCTCTACTTTTCACCGTATCATTTGAATTTTTCCGCTTTTCATCTCATGAAATGCCACAATTTCCCCCCATGATTATATTTGTAGGGGTCCAGCAATATTTTTCCACATCAATAATGAAAATAATTGTACTCTTCTATCATCATTGTATTATAAATGTTAAAAACTCCTTTCCAAGGGCTGAATGAAAATGGAGAAGGAAATACATAAAACTATGGTTGCTACATTATAGAGATTGTTGCAGAAGAGACAGGAAGCATGTGGAAGGAAGAGAAGGATGGATTATGCTGAAATGACAACGATGACTGTGAAGATCAGACATCAAGATGATGAAATTTTAAAACAAGAATGGGACAACTTTGTTGAGTACCTTAAAATCCACTGTAGCTATTTGGAAACATTAGCAGGATTGATATAACATTTATGAAGTAAAATGAATTAGATTAGTTAATGAGGAGATGAAATAGAATGGATAATTATATGCAAGAAAAGAGGATAAAATATGGAAACCAGGGTGGGACGGGGGCAAGTCCAAGGGAGTTGTATAATCCCAGTATTGTACATACGGAAAATTTTTTGAGTGTATGGCAATAACGTTAGCATAAAAAATGGGGGGGGTGTTAAGAAAAAATGAATCAATTGATTAATTTTCCTCTTGATGATGAATCTGGGTTTGTGTTCTTTTGGTGTGTGTGCTTGGGGGGTGGGTTGCCACAGATTTATTGTGTAGAGAAATGTTACTTTCCCAGTGCTTCCATTAAACTAGAGTTTCAGAAGTGCTGTTTGTGGCAAGATTTGTTGCATTGCATCCACAAATGGCTTCACTCTTATTTTTTTGACTGATTTTCACTTACCACAGAAGATTTCATTCCAATTGCCACTTTGTGGGCCACTCAGGGGCAGAGGCAACATGGAGTCATTATGATGATGGTGGTGATTGTTAAAAAGTGTCACTGTGAGTTAAAACTCTGAAAAAGTTATTATCTCTCCATGCAATTATCCAATTTATTACAATTTGTTCAATTAATCAAAACTCATGAGACTTTCCAGCAGCCACTTCTTAAGAGGCTTGTGGGAAGAGGAAATAAGCTGCACTGCAAGGATGCTTGATCTCTTTTTGTTGCTGCTTTCGCAAGTGGCTTTTGTGTACAAAGCAAATACTACCAGGTGTCCCACCAGTTATCCTGTTCCTGTTCCCCATGAGTGGTACCAGCCAGGTGACCTCATCATCGGTGGGATTTCTTCTCAAATCTTTTATGTATTTGATGAAGTTTTCTTCAAAGAAGAGCCTTCACAGAATATGTTCAAACTTCCATAGTAAGTGTCTCCCCACATATCCCTTCAAATCCCCTTTTCTTCTGTATCATGTCTTACTGATTTTAAGTCTTAAAGTAGTGAGTTTTGACCACTGATGTATATAAACTGCTTTGGTGATCTTTTCTGCCTAAAATAGGGCCAATCGGGCCAACCATGAGTGCTTCTCATTCTCAGTCACTGTCTGAGTCTTCTAAGCAGACAGACATTAAACAGACTTTCGTTCTCCCATACTAAAAATCTTTCTATTCTGTAAAGCAACAGAGGAATGGACAAGGAGACAGTCACCAAGGGGTATTCTGCAAACAAAAACTACATCATCTGAAAATGCTTTAATTTATAGGTTTGCTGTCCCACTTTGATACCTTGTATCTCATCACTTTCCCTTATCTTTCTTAACTTTTAACACCAATATTAACAATAACAGAGACAAGGGTCAACCTTGTCAGATTTTATATCCAAGGCCACCAAATTTTACAGTTTCTCAGCCAATGCTTCCAGGGCAGCTGTGTCAAGCTCCTTTTTGTACTTTCTTCAGAATTCTTGCGATTCAGGCAATTCAGTACACCAATGCCTCTTGACTATGTAGGTAAATGATATTCCTTCTGGATATTCCAACCAGAATTGTATTCATTCATTCATTCATTCATTCATTCATTCGATTATTCTCACATTAGGTTTTAAGCAGAACTCAGAGAAATAATTGCAGATTTAAAATGTGTATACTCAATCAAAGCTGGTTCTTCAGAACTAGTGTTCAGAGCTGGGGGCATTTCTGAGCACTGCTGGGCACATCTCTTGATTCTAGGAATGTGTTGAAAATGATTTGCTGAAGTGTGATAATGTATTGTACATTATTTAAGTGGGGAGAAAAAGTTATTTTCTGCATTTAAATCAACTAAAAAAATCACATGTATGGAGATTCTATAACATTATATATTGACAGTGACTGATTAACAGACCAATCCTTTATTTTTGAGAGCAGTTGCTGGACATAATAATCCTTCTCTTTCTTTAAAAATCCTTCATGGAATTTATTTCAGAATTGTAATCCTGTGTCCTTCAAGGTGTAGGTTGTTTGTAAAGTGAGTTTGTAAAATTCTATCCTTTATAACTGTTAACGTTAACAGTATCAAATAATATCCTTTATTTGCTTTGGCATATGCTGACCTAATATGGAAGAATCCAATTGTTTGACTGTCTCCTCAACAGAGACTGTTATTTTTGTTAACTCCTGTATATTTATAGAAAGCTGAGGCAGGGCACTGGTGTTAATCCCCAGGATCGTTTTCAATGATGTTAGAGTCTCATTTAAATTGGGATGCAGGTGGCGCTGTGGGTTAAACCACAGAGCCTAGGACTTGCCGATCAGAAGGTCAGCGGTTTGAATCCCCGCGACGGGGTGAGCTCCCGTTGCTCGGTCCCTCCTCCTGCCAACCTAGCAGTTTGAAAGCATGTCAAAAGT
Source organism: Podarcis tiliguerta (assembly GCF_965153285.1). Lineage (NCBI taxonomy): Eukaryota > Metazoa > Chordata > Lepidosauria > Squamata > Lacertidae > Podarcis > Podarcis tiliguerta. The sequence continues at coordinate 46,021,694 of NC_139546.1, forward strand.
GCAAGTAGATAAATAGGTACCGCTCTGGCGGGAAGGTAAACAGCATTTCCGTGCTCTGCTCTGGTTCGCCAGAAGCAGCTTAGTCATGCTGGCCACATGACTCGGAAGCTGTCTGCGGACAAACGCCGGCTCCCTTGGCCTGTAGAGTGAGATGAGTGCACAACCCCAGAGTCGGTCACGACTGTACCTAATGGTCAGGGGTACCTTTACCTTTACCTTTTCAACTTCTATCACAGCTGAAGCTCTCCTTCCTGTCCTGGCAGTTTGCAGTAGATACTTCATGGTTTCTGTTACAGTGTCCTTTCTTTTCTTTTCTTTTTTTTTTTAAAAAATCTAATTTAAATCAAGTTAGTGGAAGTAAGCCACTTAAGCGCTTGCATTCTGAGACTTACAGTGGTAGACTTAGTGAAGAAATCCCCAATTTCCACTGGAAATTTTGAAAATATAACTTTATTTGCAGCATGGTGACAAAATTCTATCAGCATACCCTGGCCTTGGCATTTGCTGTAAAAGAAATCAACAAGAATCAAAAGATCTTGCCTAATCTCACCCTTGGATTCCACATCTATGATAGTTATTACGATGCAATGATGACCTATCGGACTACTCTGAACCTACTTTTCAAATCACGTAGATTTGTCCCCAACTATATATGTGACACTCAAAATAACCTCATAGCCATCATTGGGGGCCTTAGCTCTGTTACCTCCTTCTTTATTGCCGATACTATAGGCCTCTACAAAATTCCACAGGTAGGAGCTATGAATGGGGGAGGTATGTGGATTTTCATAATTTACATTCTTCCTTTGCCAATAAGGCTGTCACTGAGGCTTCCTAGGAAGAAAACTATAAAACATCAATATTGCCGTCAGATTACTGAATGGGGTTCCATTTAGAATATTCATTTTAATAGTAGTGGTAGTAGTAGTAGTAATAGTAATGAAGCTATCCTTACAAGCTATGCTAGATTCTCAGAAATCATATTCAGAATGAAGGAAAATGATCAGAAAATAATAATAAAAAAAGGAAGAACAACAATAATAATTCACAATAACTATAGAACATTAAGCTTGAAAAGTCCTTGGATTGAACTGTCCTAAACCCTTATCTTTGTTGAATGAAAAGGCACATACTCAAAATTAAGTTTTATCCTGACATAAATCTATCATTTCTGGAAGAAGATTGGAAAAAATTTAAAGACTACTTACAGAAATATTATAAGATTAATGAATGTTAGAATGACATCGGATTGAGGTTAAAAGGTTATTAGCAACAAAGTGGTGAAGGAGTATGGAAAATTCGAAGGTTAAAAGGTGTAAAATTAAAGGTTTAACACATTAAGATATCAAGAAAAGATTAGGATACATTAAGATATTAAGATAAAGATTAAGTTAAGATAGAGGGAAGGGATATGCTGATTAAATATTTGAACTGGAATACAGGGAGGGGAGGTGTGGGGAAGTCTGGGAAATAAGTAAATGCAAGGAATATTATGAGAATGGAATTGTTTTTATTTGTTTTTTATGTGTTGTTGTTTTTGTATTTTTGTATCTTTGTATTTTTCTATTTTTCTTTTGTTCTTTCATTTTATGCAAAAACCCTAATAAAAAGTATTATTAAAAAAAGACATAAATCTATCATTTCTGTTCATTTCTTTTTAGCTCACATATGGATCTTTTCCTCCTGAGGAGGGTGATGCAAATCAGTTCCTTTCTTTTTACAACATGGTACCCAATGACAGAAACCAGTATATTGGGATCATCAACTTACTAAAGCATTTTGGATGGACATGGGTTGGATTTTTTGTTGCAGAGGGTCATGGTGGAGAAAAATTCTTGCAGACCCTGGAACCATTGCTTTCCGAGCATGGAATCTGTTCAGCCTTCATCCAAAAAGTACCACGAGTAGGTCATATAGATAACCTGAGTGATACATTTGGTTTGTTCTCGGATTTTAATTTGTCTTTAACAGATGATAAAGTCAGTGCATGTATACTCTTTGGAGAATCGTTGACCATTATATGGATGAATGGTATTATATTTCTACGAGATTTTGAAAATAAGGAAGGTTCATCATTTAGGAAGGTATGGATCATAACAACCCAAATTGATTTCATAGTAAAGGATCTTGAGCTCTTTCAAGGTGCAATTTCTTTCACAATTCACTCAAAAGAGGTTCTAAAATTCAATGAATTTCTTCAGAATTTAAAACCTGATAAAACAGAAGGAGATGGTTTTCTGCAAGAGTTCTGGGAGGAAGCATTTGACTGTACATTCCCAAACTCCAGTGTGCCAGTGGAAGGCAATGAACCATGTACTGGGGAAGAGAGGCTGGAGAGCCTTCCTGCCCCTCAGTTTGAGATAGGCATGACTGGCCACAGCTACAGTATATACAATGCTGTCTACATTGTGGCTCATGCTTTGCATGCCATGTACTCAAGCAGATTGAAGCAGAAAGCAATGGTCTGGGATAAGAAATTTGAACTTCAAGACCAGCAGTCTTTGGAGGTAATGTGTTGAAATCAAAATCTTCTTCATCCAATGTATTGAATAGTCTAAGGTGGGGCTGCATCCAATTTATCCTCCACAAGTAGCTGATGAAATGGGATTATTCATTTTGTTCACTGACAAACTTAGAATCATAGAATAGTACAGTTGGAAGGGATCCCAAGGTTCAGTCCACTCCCTGCAATGCAGAGATGTATGTTGTGTATGTTCACATCACCTCATGTACATTTTGCTTGAATTACCATCTGTTTAGGGAACAAGAGCTAATTTTCCACACATAGGGAGCAATCCAAACCCAAGATCTGCTGGGATAAGGGCAGATACAATGCTGTATTCTCTCCATCCCAGGTTATCTTTGCCTTAGCTGGCTGAGCCAAGGGTATGATAGGTTATAAAAGAGGGGTCTTGCTGAGGTGGTGCAAGACAGGGTCAGAATTATCCCCACTGAAAAACCCTTTCAGTTCATTCACATGACCCACAAACCCGGCACAACCTACACTGGGGGGAAATGGTGGTATACGGTAAGTCAAATTTTGTTGTAAAGCAGTTTTGCGGTATTTATATTGGTTAAACTTAAATAGGTATGAATTATGTTGGTTTCCTATTGTTTAGATTACTTTATAATACCTAAACCATATTTGAAAACGAGGGACTTTCTAAATCACTGCCTTATGTTTTGATCATATATCAATTTTAACCCATTTATGGCTTGTTGTTATGATTCAATTAGCTCCACTCTTATCTTCCTGAGATTACGTTCAACAACTCTGTCGGAGAAACCATGAGCTTCAATGGGAAAAAGCAAATGGGGGGTGCATTTGACATCATGAACATAGTTACATTCCCAAACAAGTCCTTCCTTCGAGTGAAAGTTGGACAGGTGGATGACGATGCTCTTGAATCAAGAAAAATTATCATTCAGGAGGACATGATAACATGGCACAAGGGTTTTAACCAGGTATGGATCCAGGGGTATTACTGTTGGCCCTGCTCTCTCTCTCTATTCCATTGAACAGAATCCAAAGCTCATTTGTATATCAAAACGCTTGATATGCAAAGCCGTCAGGATCAAACCTCTGCATTTCCAAGTAGGAATTGAAAATATCCCTGGCCTGTAATAATAAAGAGCCAGATAAATCAATGATTAGGCCTCTAAGATTATATTTAAAGTTCCTGGGATGGGTTGATTTCAAGTTCACAAGCAAAAATAAAACAAGGAAATTCAATAATTTGCAATTTAAAAAATAATTCTTTCTTGGTTGTGGGTAGGTGGTGCCTATTTCTGTGTGTAACCACTACTGCTCCCCTGGTCATCAGAAGAAAAGGAAGGAAGGGGAAAAATTTTGCTGCTATGATTGTGCTCCATGTCCAGAAGGGAAAATTTCAGACCAGAATGGTGTGTGACAAAGAATTCATTTTTATTTTCATAAGAGAACTTCTTTGTGGCCTAAGATATACTTATTAATCTTTGATTACATGCTGTTTGGAATGTTTCTTTGTGGACTTGCATTATCTTCCTAAGGACATTTTGAAAAATGAATGAGTTTCAAGCAATACATTCTACATTGTTTTGAGTGTAAGCTTTAAAATAGTCAAAATGATCTAGTTGCAGACCTATTTTATAATATCTTAGCTGCCTATGCTGACCCATTGAGATTTACTTTTAAGCAAACACACATAGTTCAAACTGTGCGTGGTTCGAAATGTAAGTTCCACCAATTTCACATTTAGAAAAATGAATGAGTCTCATGCTGGGATTATACATTGCTTTGTGTGTAAGTCTTAAAATAGTCGAACCAATCTAGTTGCACACCTATTTTAAAATATCTTAAACAGAAGAATATTAAAATGCCCTAAACAAAACTATTACAAAGTCAGCAGACATATGTCAACAACGCTCATGATACTCATGATGGTAACCATGAAAATGTTAACGAAATTCTGGGGGGGGGGGGTTGGGGGGGGACAAAGTGTGAATATCATTAGTAGATGCAGTTACAGTTGGCATGTTAGGGAGGAAAGATAGTTCCCCTCTGATACAGCACATGGAAAATTCGAGTCAAGAATGTGTACCTCCTGCGATGTAGGTGGCCGGATTTTTTGGTTCATTTTTTAAATGGTGTGGATTGATTGAGTCTGGGAAATTCAAAGTTTTAGAATAATTATGCCTACTCAGCTATATCCTTCTGTAAAGCTTATCATTTTATAACTGGAGATGCAGAAAGTTCCAGATAGGAACTAGTGAAGTGATGCTGTACCAGGAATGTATGTGTGGTCAACCATTGGTTCCCAGGTAAATAAATTTAACTGTGCTGCACTGGGATTTATTCATTTGTTTATTATTAAATTTGTCGGTCACTTTATATATATCTTTATGAGGTGAGGGGACTAAATTATTATTCCTTATTCGTTCTATATTATTTCTTTCTATAGTATATCTTATTCTATGGTATTTAAGTACCATAAATTATTTTGCAGAAATTATTAGAAACAAGTCCAAGTATTAATTTGAGGGCACTGCTTTTTAAGATAATCTTTTCATTTTTGCCATTCTTTTTGATATTTTCATTTGGGCTGGCCCCCAATTGCCTCTGTCAACCTAGCCAATTCCATATAATCAAATAATTTGTCTTGCCATTCTTTTTTTGCCGGTATTGTTTCTTTTTTCCAATTTTTATCAATTAGTGTTCTCACAGCCCCTGTAACGTAAAGGGATATTTTCTTATTTTCTCTGGCAATATCTGTGTCTAATATCCTCAATAAAAAAGATTCTATTTTCTTTAGCTCTTCGTATACCGTATCACAGAAGCCTTTTATTTTAATACATGTCCACCACAGATTTGATTTTGTTTTATACATTTTACATATTTTGGTTGGTGTTAAAGCGTGTTCTCACTAAGGGAGAGCACGTGTTGCGGCTGGGACCTGACAAGCACCCTTTAATTGCCAGGCAGAATTGAAGGAGGGAGCCTGGCATGGATTGGTGGTGTTGTTGCTGGGGCAAATAGCATGTTGCCAATTTGGGGGTGGGGTCAGAGCTTATTTAAGTCTGGCCCACAGCTAGCTGCTTTCTCTTTCGCTGTGGGCATCGGATCGAACACAGCTAAGGACTGGTTGTATAGAAACTTTCTCTCCCCTTTCTCCTTTATTTCCTTCCTTTTCGTCTCTTGAATTCTTCTTCTTAATCCCTCTACCTGTTATTTTATTGTTTTGTTTGTCCCTGGTCACCTAGGCCTCCCACGCCTTCCCGGGGCTTCGGGGCCCTGTGGGCCCCCGGGCCGTAGCCGGCCGGCGAGCAGCCTGTTTCTGGCCCTAGCAGGCCTTGGGGGGGTGATTTGGTAGAGCCCGGGGACCGTTTATTTAATTTTATTTGTTTTTCATTATTTCCCAATATTTTCTCCCCTCAATTTCTTTATCTTACCTTTGCCGGTGGGGGGTTGATTTTCCCGCGTCGCGGCCTTATCGGGCAGCTGAGTCAGGCCGCGCAGGGCGTGGCGCCGAGCAGGCGCCTTTACCGGGCCCACTGGGCTTGATTTTTGGGGGAGGCCTGCTGTTTGTTCTGCCCCCCCCCCGTCATCTAAAGGGGGCTTGCTGGGTTGTAGGTGCGTGCCCCCCCCCGCGCACGCTTGTGGTGGCACGTGCCTTTTAATTAGGTTGTTTTCGGCTGTGGGAGGCACTCCAGGACGGTGCCGTATTGAGTGGGCTGTGCTCAGCCGTGTCCTGCGGTTCGGGGCTAACTGAGGCCTACCCCGGCCTAATTTAGGACCTGTGAGGCCTTGACCAGGGGGAGCCGCCATTTTATCAGTTTGGGCGGGAGCGCCATTTTGTTTTGCCTCCCTGAGAGTATTGGCCTCTGGTGGCCAGTTGCTGTAAGTGCGGCCTGGGCCTACCCGGCCTAATTTGGGGCCTGTGAGGCCTTAACCGGGTGGGGCTGGGGGAGCCGCCATTTTGTGAGGGAGCCGCCATTTTGTGAGTTTTGGCGGGAGCGCCATTTTGTTTTACCTCCCTGGGTGTATTGGCCTCTGGTGGCCATTTGCTGTAGGTGCGGCCTGTGCCTACCCGGCCTAATTTGGGGCCTGGAAGGCCTTGACCGGGTGGGGCTGAGGGAGCCGCCATTTTGTGACGAAGCCGCCATTTTGTGAGTTTTGGCGGGAGCTCCATTTTGTTCTACCTCCCTGGGTGCATTGGCCTCTGGTGGCCATTTGCTGTAGGTGCGGCCTGTGCCTACCCGGCCTAATTTGGGGCCTGGAAGGCCTTGACCGGGTGGGGCTGGGGGAGCCGCCATTTTGTGACGAAGCCGCCATTTTGTGAGTTTTGGCGGGAGCGCCATTTTGTTTTACCTCCCTGGGTGCATTGGCCTCTGGTGGCCATTTGCTGTAGGTGCGGCCTTCTTAGCTGGTTGAATACCAATTGCGCCACCTGCTGGTGAGCGGTATAATTGCACCTGCCTGGAATTGTGTGGATCTCTTTGCTGATTAATTGCTTATTGCCTGGATAAGTGAACACCATTATTGGTGCCCTCTACTAATTTATTCATTGTTTTGCTAGTAGTAGGTATGGCTCCAAAGAAGAACGCGGCGAAGAGGTCTGGACCCGCTCCCTCAGCGAAGCGGCCCATAAAAGGCCCGTCGCAGGCGCTGCATTCTCCTGAGCCAAGCCAATCGTTGAAACGCCTCCAGTCTATGGTCACGGGTTTGGCTGGTGACCCGGTGGCGTTGGCACGTGTGGAAGCTGAGATGGACGGGTTGCTCCAACATTGCTCTACCCCGACGACGTCTTCTGCGGGCCTAGCCACCCATGTTGGTGCATCCCCCTTGGTGTCTTCATCTAGTGATGATGAGGGGGAGAATTTGTTGGCCGGGGGTACCCCCCTTAATGTTCAATTGCCCCAGCCCACAGTCTCACCTGCCTCCCAGACTGCCACCCCACGGGTGCGGGGTAACCCCAAGGGTGTAACCAGGCGAAGGGCATCCACCCGCATCTGGGCGGTGAGGGGGTCAGCGGTGCAGCCCTCAGCAGTGGTGAGGTCAGTTCCTGGTCCCTCACAAGCTGTTTCTCTTCAGTCAGTTTCAGGTACTGTTCAACAGGATGATGTCTCGGAGTCTTCGGTGGAGGATAATCTTCCCCCACCGCCGAAGCCCTCGTCCGGCGGGCGCCGTCGCCGTAAAAAGAGTTCTAGGAGGCGTGCCAAGAAGAGACGGAGGGACACATCATCCTCTTCCGCAGGTACTTCCTCCCAAACTTCCAGTAGCGATGAGGAGTCATCGTTTAAGCTTTACTGGGGTTTTGCGGAGGCATCGGGGCTCCCAAGGTGGGCTTGGGAGAGGAGAGCAAACTCCCACAGGGCGAAGTATGGGGCGGTGCAGGAATGTCAGGACGGGGTGTTGGTGCCTGACGTCAAAGTTTCCACCAATTTGGCTAGGGACCTGATTCCCGGTGCCCACTTGCCCACAAAATTGCGGTCCAGGATTTTGGACGGCCGTTACGTTGATATTTTCAGCCTGGCTCCCCAGTTGGATGGGCTGGATTCGCAGGACAGGGTTTCGACCTCCGCTAGGAAGCGGACGGTCGTGGCAAAAATGGACAGGACTTTTGATCGCTGGCTGGATGGCTTCCAGGTTTTTGCTGGAGTCGTGGCAGCGGCTTATCCTAGAAGGACTTTAGACGCAGGGCGGCCAAGATCCCCACGGCCCGCTGGGACCGGAAAGACTTGGATGTGTGGACCACCTATGTGGCTCCGCGTATTGACAAAAAAGCCGCTGATCCACTGAGGCCTAAGGCTGTGCCAGTAAAGGTGGGTCGCAAGCTAGTTTGCTGGGACTTTAACAAGGGCACCTGCCAGCGTCAATTTTGCAGATACTCACATGTGTGTGAGAAGTGCTCAGGGAGTCATCCAGCATCTACTTGCCAAGGGGTCCGACGGCCCTTTCGGAAAGGGGGGGGCGCTCAGCAGCCCTCAAAAGCCACTCCCCAGGCTCCTGCTGCTGGAGCGGGAAAGTAGTGTACTTTCTTCCCTAGCCCATACCCTGGTGCGGCTACAGCCGTTGCTTGCGTTGTTGCAGTTGTACCCACGCCAGGAGGCAGCGTCTTATTTGCGCAATGGGTTTTTATTTGGCTTCCGGATCCCAGTGGTGGCATCCCCTGTGGCCAGGAATCCTTCAAACCAGAAGTCTGTGAAAGAGATGCCAGAGGTGGCACGCAGGAAAATTGGGAAGGAACTGGCCCTACGTCGTATGGCTGGCCCCTTCGTTGTTCCCCCCTTTCCCAATTTGCATATTTCACCCTTAGGTATTGTGCCTAAAAAAGCACCGGGTGAATTTCGCCTGATTCATAACCTTTCTCATCCTAAGGGCACATCAGTAAATGAAGTTATTCCCCCGGAGCTTTGTTCGGTGAAATATGCCTCGCTTGATCAGGCAATCAAGATGATAAGGAAATTTGGGCTGGGTGCCCTGTTGGCAAAATGTGACATTGAGTCCGCATTTCGGCTGCTTCCAATTCATCCTGATGACTTCTGGTTGCTGGGTTTTCAGTTTGACGGAGGATTTTACTTTGATAAGGCTATGCCCATGGGCTGTTCGGTGGCCTGTGCAGCCTTTGAGTGCTTTAGCTCATTCCTGGACTGGGCCTTGCGAAAAAGAACTGGCTTGGGCGGAGTCACACATTATTTGGATGACTTTTATTGGCCTCCGCTGGGGATACAGGGCACTGCGTGGTGCTATTGCAGGCCTTCGCCGCTTTGACTGAGGAATTGGGGGTGCCGTTGGCTGCAGAGAAAACGGAGGGTCCTTCTACGCAGCTGACTTACCTGGGGATTTTGCTGGATACGGTGGCGCAAACTTCCAGTTTGCCGGCGGATAAGATATTTACCCTAAGGGGAGTTATCGCGGAGCTCCTTCCTTTAAAGAAGGTTACTTTACGACAGCTGCAGTCGCTGCTGGGTCACCTGAACTTTGCTTGCAGAGTGATCGCCCCAGGGCGGCCATTCTGCTCCCGATTAGCCAGGCTTATGTCAGGCTTGAGAGCCCCACGGCATAGGGTGCGCTTGTCCTGCCAGGTTAAGGCTGATCTGCGCATTTGGTTGGAATTCCTGGAAGGTTACAACGGGGTGTCTCTGTGGCAGGACACTTTGAACCTCCACAATGATTTCCAGGTGCACTCGGATGCTGCGGGATCCTTGGGGTTTGGCCTGTTCTGGGATGGTAGATGGTGCGCAGAACGTTGGCCTTTAGCTTGGCGTGGGACGGCGATCACTAGGGACTTAACCTTTCTTGAGTTTTTTCCCATCGTAGTGGCCGTCCATTTGTGGGTCGAGCATTTCAAGGACCGGCGAGTATGTTTCTGGTCCGATAACCAGGCGGTGGTAAACGTGTTAGCCAAACAGTCTTCACGTTCACCAAGGGTATCTGCCCTGTTGAGGGTATTTGTTTTGCATTGCTTGCGTTTTAACATTGTATTTTCTGCTCGTTTTGTGCCTGGAGTGTCTAACGAGATTGCTGATGCTCTGTCCCGTTTTCAGATGCAGCGATTCAGGTCCCTGGCGCCAGTGGCTCGAGACCGTCCGGAATTTTTCCCGGATCATCTCTGGAACCTTGGCAGCATTTAGTTTTACAGGGAGTAGCTGCATCTATCGCCCCCTCCACATTGCGGTCTTATAAGAAGGCCTGGGCTGATTTTTTGCATTTCAGTGGGCAGTCACTGGCGGGGGAAGTCCGAGCACCTCATACTACTGCACAAGTGCTCCGCTACTTGGCCCATCTGTTTCAGATGCGGAGGGCGGCCAGGACCCTGAGATTGCATTCAGCAGCGATTTCCTTCTTTAGCAAGGCGTACTTTAACAAGGACCCATGTGGGAGGTTTGTGGTGCGAAAGGCACTTGAGGGATGGGGGCGGCTTCGTCCATCCAGGCCTGCTGCCAGGAAGCCCATCACGTTTGAATTGCTGACCAAGATGCGATGTAAGCTGAGGGGCATCTGCTGGTCTGGGTTCGAGGCGCGGTTATTTTCCGCAGCGTTTTCACTGGCATTCTTCGGGGCCCTGAGAGTCAGGGAGGTTGTGCTGGAGCCCAAACCTGATGGAGGTTCTAAGGGATTGTTATTGCAGGATGTGAGTTTGTCTCAGTCCGAACTCCAGGTCTTGGTCCGGAGCTCCAAAACTGATCAACTGGGAAGGGGAGCGGTCATTCGCCTATCGGCGACCGGGGAAGGTGGCCCTTGCCCAGTTAAGGATCTCGGGAGATATTTGGCCTTGCGGCCTCCAGGAGAGGGCCCCTTGTTTGTGCACGAGGATGGGCTTCCTTTAGGGCGCCACCAGTTTACGGGGGTGTTGCGCAAAGCTATTGCTGCATGCGGCCTTGTGGCCTCTGAGTTTGCTCCACATTCCTTCAGGATTGGGGCTGCAACAACAGCTGCACATTGGGGATTGTCGGTAAGGAGGATCAAAGACCTGGGACGTTGGAAGTCGGATGCATATAGAGGTTACGTGCGAAAGTGATGTGCTTTTCGTGTACTTACACCTCTGTTTTACCCTAGGTCTGGCCACTATTCGTGTCTGGATAGTGGGGCACAGTATTGTGCATTGGGCTGCTTGCAGAGCACGGCAATCCGGACTGGGAGCTGGTCTTGGCCTTCCGCAGCACGTACAAGTGTCCTGGTTCGCCAGAAGGGGGATGCGGTGGAAGGAACTCCTACCGCTTATGCAGAGGCGTGTTCTCCTGGAGGGCCCCCCTACGGTGATGGTGGTGCAGCTTGGGGAAAAAGATATGGTTTCCTCTGCATGTTATGTTTTACGTGCTGTTATTTTGCAGGACCTGAAGGAATTGGCGGCAATGGTGCCCAATACTAAGCTGCTTTGGTCACAGCTGCTGCAACGCCGCATTTGGCGGGGTAGCCCATGCCCAACTGCCACGGAGCGCGTCAGGAAGCGCATTAATTCGGCAGTGAGCAAGCTGGTGGTGGATCTGGGTGGGCTGGTGATTCCCCACCCAGATATTACTGCAAAAGCCGCTGAACTCTATCGGGGGGATGGAGTCCATCTTTCCTTGGTTGGAAATAATGTCTGGCTGCAGTCGGTGGTGGCTAAGTTGAGAGAGTGCTTGGGTTTGTGAGTGGCTGGCGGCGAGCATATGGGCTCGAATGGCGGTTAGGCATTGGTTTAAATTGGTTGGTGGAGGGGTATGGATTGGCTGTGCCTGCCCCTCCAATGCTGCTGCTGCATGGGAATTCCGGTAAAGGAATTCAGGGGCTTACCATCCTTTCGTCCAAACCCCTGGAATCGGGTTTGGGCCGCGTATTGCCCCTAGGAGCATGCGGGGAGAAGCTGAGGGTCTGAACGGCGCAGCTCCAGTCATCCCTGATCTTGTTCCTCCACACTGTCTTCCGCTGGAATCCGGAATTCAGTGCTGTCCCCCAAGGCGGGGGGGACAGCTAGTCTTAACCAATGCCTAAGCAACCACTCACAATTTGTATATTAAATAAAGTTGTGGCCAAAATTATGCCAAAAACCTTAAACAAAAATTAACGTGTGATGTGTGAGTTATTGGGCTTGGGGTGTTTGGGGGATCTCAGCACGCAAAGCGTGTTCTCACTAAGGGAGAGCACGTGTTGCGGCTGGGACCTGACAAGCACCCTTTAATTGCCAGGCAGAATTGAAGGAGGGAGCCTGGCATGGATTGGTGGTGTTGTTGCTGGGGCAAATAGCATGTTGCCAATTTGGGGGTGGGGTCAGAGCTTATTTAAGTCTGGCCCACAGCTAGCTGCTTTCTCTTTCGCTGTGGGCATCGGATCGCCCGCCCGCCCTCCCTTGTTTGGGCTTGCGCTTTGACCTTGCTTTGCCTGTCTAGGGGTCGCTCGCTTTGATGCGAGGGCCTGGTAGGAATTTTTCCATTTGGCTGATTAGTGTGTGCCATCTGGTTTTCGCCTACTGCTTAGCAAATCGTCACAACTTGTAAGGTTGGCGGTTAGGCATTGGTTTAAATTGGTTGGTGGAGGGGTATGGATTGGCTGTGCCTGCCCCTCCAATGCTGCTGCTGCATGGGAATTCCGGTAAAGGAATTCAGGGGCTTACCATCCTTTCGTCCAAACCCCTGGAATCGGGTTTGGGCCGCGTATTGCCCCTAGGAGCATGCGGGGAGAAGCTGAGGGTCTGAACGGCGCAGCTCCAGTCATCCCTGATCTTGTTCCTCCACACTGTCTTCCGCTGGAATCCGGAATTCAGTGCTGTCCCCCAAGGCGGGGGGGACAGCTAGTCTTAACCAATGCCTAAGCAACCACTCACAATTTGTATATTAAATAAAGTTGTGGCCAAAATTATGCCAAAAACCTTAAACAAAAATTAACGTGTGATGTGTGAGTTATTGGGCTTGGGGTGTTTGGGGGATCTCAGCACGCAAATACCATCCATAAAACATCTCTATTAAATTTTCCTTTATCACTTCACAAGCCGTAAATTTCCAACTCTCTCTCCATAGCTTTTTCCGTGATGCTAATTTGATAGTTTTACCTATATCTATAGCCCATCTAATCATTACCTATTTAACTTGTTCATCTTTCACCTCCCACTCCAGTTTTGTTTCATAAATTTTAGAAATTACTTTTGTCGTATTTTGTAGTAGCTCTTTATCTAGTAATGGGATTTCCTTTGCAAAGCCTCTTTTCTTGTCAGCCTTGAACACCTCATTTAGTTGATGATACTAAATCTACCCTGTTAGATGATGTCTTATTTCCTCGCAATCGTTTAATATCAGCCTGTTATCTTTTTCTTTTAGTAGATCCTTAAATGTAGCCCAATTTAATTCCATGTTTTTCTTTTTTACCTTCTAAGGGTGAAATCCACCAGGGTGTCTTTGTTTCTAATCATTCTTTATATTTTACCCATACTCATATAGATTGATGGGGGGAAGGTGATCAATATATAGATTGATGAGGGTAAGGTGCCAGTCTATATGTTCAAGCTTACCTTTGCGTATATATGCATTATAACAGCACACATATGGACACTATAGAAGGAGATTAACACCTACAGTTCTGGTACAGTGCCTGCCTCCTATCAACTGAACTGAGTTGGACAACATACACACTAACAGCCTTACAGTGCTTTAAAAGTTTAACACAAACATTTATTTGTGACCTGACAACTTACCCGGGGGTTACATTCATGGAATCACACCTACAGCCCAAATTGTGTATAGTTAAAAGACACAGGATTCAAGCGTGGGTGTGATGGCCAAAGTTCTTTTTTGCAGATGCCCGCACACTTTCTTCTCATTTTCCACCCCCTTATCTTTTAAAATTTTGTTTGCCATGTGTGTGAAGCAAAATGCACCTGAGTTAAATGTACGTAGATTGGGGACTTATTTTAACACTAAGTAATTTTTATATTACTCCAGTTCATTAAGAATGATCAGGCTAAACTCCAAAAATGGTCACATGGGAGGCAGGGGACGTATATGAATTGCATTTGGAATGTGACCCGTTTTTTTTCTTCCAGATATGAATGACTGTTTCAGATGCCCAGAAGACCAATATCCAAACAGAAACAAACATGGATGCATCTTCAAAACGATCACCTTTCTTTCTTATGAAGAACCATTGGGGATCAGCTTAGCCTCAATTGCTCTTTCTTTCTCCATTGTCACAACTTTAGTGTTATTAGCTTTTGTGAAGCACAGAGACACCCCAATGGTCAAAGCCAACAACCGAGACCTCACCTATACTCTCCTCATCTCTCTACTGCTCTGCTTTCAGTCTTCTTTGTTATTCCTTGGCAAACCAGGGGAAATGGCTTGCCTTCTCAGACAACCTGCTTTTGGCATTATCTTCTCCATGGCTGTTTCTTGTGTGTTGGCCAAAACTATTACTGTAGTTGTAGCTTTCATGGCCACCAAACCAGGGTCCAGCATGAGGAAGTGGGTGGGGAAAAGACTGGCCAACTCCATTGTCCTTTCCTGCTCCCTCATTCAAGCAAGTCTTTGCACTCTCTGGTTGGCCACTACTCCTCCATTCCCAGATTTAAACATGCACTCACTAATAGAAGAAATCACTGTGCAATGCAATGAAGGGTCTGTGACTATGTTTTCCTGTGTTTTGGGCTACTTGGGCCTCCTCGCTTTCTTCAGCTTCCTGTCAGCATTCCTCGCCCGCAAATTACCTGACACTTTCAATGAAGCCAAGTTCATTACTTTCAGTATGTTGCTGTTTTGCAGTGTTTGGCTGTGCTTTGTCCCTACCTACCTGAGCACCAAAGGGAAGTACATGGTGATGGTGGAGATCTTCTCCATCTTGGCCTCCAGTGCTGGGTTACTGGGCTGCATCTTTGCCCCGAAATGCTACATTATCATTCTGAAGCCTGAGCTCAACAACAAAGAACAACTAATAAGGAGAAAGAATTAAGGTCTCACTTTGTTTTGCCACCATTATATCCTAAATGAAGGGTAAGGTTTAAGCACAGTTCATTTATACTATTTACATGAGTTCATTTAAAATGATTTGCCTGTCTCCTCACACAATTTCTGTTGGTTCTCCAAATCCTACTTAGTCCCCTCACCTCATATATCTCTCTATTAAGTGCCACCAGTCCCGTGAAGGATTTGGGGTACTTAAATGAGCTAATTAGAGCTGAGTGGGTGTTCTCTATGAAGTGAGAGCCTGGTACACTAAAGTGAAATAAAGCTTTCATTTAATTAGCATAGCCTAAAAAAACAGTAAGCAAAACAATATCAATAGAAAATGATGAAAAGGAAAAAGAATGGAGGAATCAGAGGAAAGCTGAGCTCCATACCAGGTCAACAGAGAAGCAGTGCCTGGCAAGAGTAATGTATTCTGATCATTTGCTATATGGAGTCAAGCTACAGATTACATAGAGATGATTCCCTCCATTTCTTTGCTCCCTTTGGTTTATCGAGACCTGGTTTTGATCTGACAAAACATTCTAGTCCCAAATTACAGATTCACAAGACAAGTCATACTAGAGGAATCCTTGCTCAAAGGAAGAGGAAATAGTTGTACTGCTGCAAAGAACAGGAATTTATCATATTGAAAATGGTAGAGGGTAACAAAAGAGACATGAAAATTGTTTCTTTATGCCTTTGTGGAATGAGTGAATGGGAGCTTGTTGAGCTCCACTTCATTGCGCTGCATTTGACTTCCCTCTGCCCTCTCTAAGGGAAACATCTATCTATCTCACGTCAAACGTTGAATGAGAAATACAGCCCTCCCCTTTCAATATCATCACATTAAAGTTTGGAGTTTTGATTCCCATATTCCTAGTTCAGCCTTTAATTCCCATATTCCTAGTTCAGCATTCTGAGTTTTGATTGCCTGGTTTAAATGAGCTTCTGAGATGGGGCGTGGGTGGTCTCCAGTTGGACCCAGGGTGGGTCAACCTGATGTCCCCAGATCTGAGCTATCGGGGTGATTGGGTTGAAAGCTGTGCAAAGCCCTAACATATATATCTAATCAAGTATGGTTGTGATTAAATTGAGGGTTCTAATGCCCGTGGAGTCACGAAGCTCACTCTATGTCAGAGCTTTCCAAACTTTTCATGTTGGTGACACAGTTTTAAACATGCATCATTTTCTGACATAATAATTCAGTTTTATTTGCAAACTGGAGGTTAAACTAACCCCTTTTGAGCGCTGGGAGGAGAGTGGGGACTGTTTGTGTGACCAGTTGGAAGGGAGTTAGGCCTTTTAATGACAATGAAGGGTTTGTTCACCAGTGAGCAGTAGACACAAATATGTCATGAGACAAAGGTTGGGAATGGCTGTGGTTGTGTCTAATTTCTGCTTCTTCCCCTTCCTTCTCTACAATGTTAGAAGGGGGATCAGTGCACTTTATTTCCCTTTCTGAGACCCACATACTACAGAGATCCATCACATGCGATTCACTAATTTTCCCCACACTTACGTTGCCAGAAAGAATTGAAGTATATGTTACAGCTGTCATTGAATGCTTACATTAAGATGCATAAATGTGCTTTGGGTGATTTAACTAAAAAGGTCATTAAACTGTGAACCAGGAACCCTCTCATGCAAATTGTATCATGAGACCCCAAGTTAGATGTAAAATATTTCTACAAGTGACAGTTATATAATGCAGACAATTGGTGCAGCAGCAGAGGGGAAATGGGAGGAAACTTTCTGGCGAGAATAGTAGATAATTTTAAATAAATATCTGTGATATATATACTGTATTTTTTTTCGCTCTATAGGACGCACCCGACCATAGGACACACCTTGTTTTAGAGGGGGAGAAAAAAGGGGGGGGAATTCTCTCCCTCTCTGCACAGCGCCCCTTCAGCGAAGTGGCAGAAGAAATGGAGCCCCTTCCATTTCTCCTCCTGCTTCGCTGAAGGGGCGCTGCACAGAGAGGGAAAGCTGTGCAGCACCTCTCCAGCAAAGCGAAGCCAGGAGAGCAAGAGGGATCAGTGCGCTCCGATCCCTCTTGCTCTCCTGGCTTCAGCAAAAGCAACGTGAAGCCTCTGGAGCGCAGTGGGAACTCCGGAGGCTTCAGGCGGCTATCGCTGAAGCCTCCAGAGCGAGGTGGGAGCGCTCCCACTGCGCTTTGGGGGCTTCGCATTGCTATCGCTGAAGCCAAGAAGCCTGTATTCACTCCATAAGACGCACAAACATTTCCCCTTAATTTTTGGAGGGGGAAAAGTGTGTCTTATAGAGCGAAAAATATGGTAATTAAATATCTGTGATTAATATAATATTGCATGGGCAATATTAAATTGAGAATCCTGCATTGCAGTGGGTTGGAGTTCCTGACAACTTTTTCACTTTGGGGAATATGGCAACCCTAGTCAACAAGGCCTCCTTCCCCCCTTAAACATGGGGCTGATGGAAATAGGTGGCATTAAATCCAACCCCTTCTAGGTGGTAGTGTGCCACATACATGTGTGGTTAACAGCTAACTACAGTGAAGATAATTTGAACAATTTAAATAAATGCAGCCCTGTGTTTCACTCTGACTTCACTTGTGTCACACCTCTTTCTTTCATGGTTATTGTTGCAACAGTATAATTTCCTCCTTCAGGATAATAAAAATAATTTTTTTTATTAAAAATAAAAATAATTTATTTATAAAAATAAAAATAATTTATTATTTATACTCCACCCATCTGGCTGGGTTTCCCCAGCCACTCTGGGCGGCTTCCCACAAAATATCAAATACCATAATACATCAAACATTAAAAGCTTCCCTAAACAGGGCTGCCTTCAGATGTCTTCTAAAAGTCTGGTAGTTGTTGTTCTCTTTGACATCTGGTGGGAGGACATTCAACAGGACATGAACCACTACGAGAAGGCCCTCTGCTGGTTCCACATGTGATGACACATTTGGATTCTGCCACAAATCTATTGCGTATTATTTGCCAGAGTAGTTTTTCTCAGGGTAGGAGGCTGAGAAAGGGGGAGGGTTTACTAGATGAGAGCTGGTGAGACTCGTTTCTTTGTAAGTCCATCGATGATCAAGATAGAAAGGTGATGGAAGCTATAGAGATATTAATTTTTTTTTTTTATTTCTTCTCTTTCTTCTTTCCTTTTCATTGTGTCATATACTGCAAAACTTTAATAGAATTGGTTAAAAAAAATGAAGTTGGGCAGTGACCATTATTAGATTTGTTGCTTGAAGTCACAAAACAAAACGGATTCAATTTGACTTTCCTGCTAGTGTTCACTTACAATGCAACACTTCAAGCTAATTGCCACTTTTTGTGTCTCTAAGCGATGGAGTAACAGGTAGGTAGAATAAACACACAACTCAACATGTTGCAAAAACTAAAACCACAGGACAAAAACCTTTTAAAAGTTTTTAAATCAAACTACAATTATCTAAATCACTATAATTTGTTCACCTGGTGGGAACTCCAGAGGCATTTCTGAAGGCACCAGTAAACAGCTATGAAAATGATTATATTAAATGAAACTCTGTACCATGAATAGATAGGAAGAGTGGCAAGAGGCAGCCACGACTCAATTTTCTTTCTCCCATTTTTATTTTCTTCATATTATTGGTTGGACTTGAAATCAAAATGTTGGACATCTCACCTAGTACCCAAAGTATGTGTTTATATACTATTTTGATTCTAAAATAAGATGTACAAAAATCTCTTGTGCTGTATCGACAGAGCCCAGAATCATGCAAGCTAGTTTGTTTCAGCAGGTACATTTTCAGAGAAACTTGACTACAAGGATGTTGTGGTTATTCACTTTGATTTTTCTGCTGCCTCATGTTGTGTGCAAAGCTGAAACTATGAATTGCCCTGTGACTGATACATTTCCTATTCCACATGAGTGGTACCAGCCAGGTGGCCTCATCATTGGCGGGATGAGTTCGCAGATCTATTATATTTTCTATGAAGCTTTCTTCAAGGAAAACCCTTCACAGAATCTGTTTGATGTTCCATGGTAAGAGAATCTCCCCCACCTGCATTTTTGGGATTGATACTTCCCAGTAATTTTTTTGGTTGTGCATTCTATTGAGGTTACAGGCAATAAATGATGGTTTTGCTCTCTGTGACAAGAAATGTGATCATGAGATTCCTTTCTCTTTTAAAAAGCAATGTGGAGATGGCTATGGAGACTTTGTATGCTAAGGACCACCAAGAGGGGTATGCAGGTGATACTGCTGTACCTGGTCTTGGGACACAGGATCTGCAAGTGTCTAATCTTCCCAGAGCAAATTTCTTGAATCATTCACTGTTTGAGTGAATTGCTTTGTGAGAAATACACCTTTCTCCATAATTTTCACTCAGCAGTGAAGGCACAGTTGGCACTGACTGATAAGTGCAATAGAGAAATCTAAACTTGCACACACCCCAGAGAAGATTCAAAAACAGCATCCACATGACACAATAAGTCTCTTTTCCAAACTACATGCAGTGTACTGCCTTGTTCATTTCGACGGGACATCATGAAATCTCCCCCCCCCCCCGCTCCACACATGCCAATCTTCCCCATAAAACAGATGATGGTTCCCCAGGATTTTAGGATGTTCACTCAAAACAAAAAGGTAGTAGGAAGGACATAGAATCAAAGAATTACACTGTTGGAAGGGACTGGAAGGGTCATCTAGTCAAACCCACTGCAATCCAGGAATCTCAACTAATGCATCCATGACAAATGAACATCCAACAACTGCTTAAAACCCTCCAATGAAGGAGATTCCACATCTCCTTCAAGGGTGTGTAGTCCACTGTCAAAAAACTCTTCCTGGGAGAAAGTTCTTTGTGATGTTTAGTCAAAATCTCTCTCTTTTTTGTAACTTGAATCTATTGGTTCGAATCCATAGAAACCCAGCCTTCTTCATCTTCTACTACTAGTGAGCCAGGTGTTTCTCATCTTATATTTGTGCATCTGGTTCTTCCTGCCTAAGTGCAGAACCTTACATTTGTCCCTAGTGAAATTCATTTTGTTAGCTTGCGCCCAGTTCTCCAATCTGTTAAGGTCATCTTGAATCCTGATTCTGTCTTCTGCAGCATAAGTTACAACTCTCAGCTTGGTGACATCTGTAAATTTGATGAGCATCCTCTAAATTTCTTTGTTCAAGACACTGAACATCAATCTACAACCCCACTTATTACTTTGGTTCTATGACAAAGAACCATAAATGAGTACTCTTTGGGTTTGGTCAGTTGACCAGCCTTGCTGAAATCAAGTTACCATGTCCACAGCATTCCCCTCATCCACCAAGCTATGAGTTATTAAACTTCGTAATACAGGTCTAAATCTATGTATTTTAAAAACAAACATAAAAACCTACAGAAGAGTGTGTTAACTTTTTAAATAAGAAATCTGCAATGCAGATGTGGATAGATTTAATAATTTCTATATGGAACAGTTTTGTTTTGTGTATGGTCAAAAACAGTTTACATCATCTCTGCAAGGAAAAAAATATGCTTTACAGGTATAGTTTGTATACAGATCTAGTCTTTCTTCTATTTCTCTTTTAACAATATGTACTGTGTATTGGGAGTCTGTAAAGTTGACTGTAGCAGCAGCAAGTGTTTGGAAGATTAATTCCTTTCCCAAGCCATAGGGGATAGGGGTAGGAGGATAGTTGAGGTGGGTTGTTCGTGCTGCTATAAACACTTAAATGTTATTGTCAATAGCTAAAATTCATTTTTTATTTTTGCTAAGTTAAAGAAATCTAGCAGTGTATGAGCTGTACTGGTAGCTTTGCTGTAGTTGGCATGAATTATAAATAACAAAGGACCACAGCAAATACATGCAACTTGAAGTTACTTGCAAGCACTAATACTGATGTTTCCTTCATCGTTATAGAATCACTAGCTTGTCTCATTTTAACTTCCCATGTTTGTTTGATAACTATTTTTTAATGCAAATTTATAGTGCAATCCTGTAAAGGAATATCAGAAATTGCCATATATCATTATGATAGCAACTCTGTAACTCAT
Source organism: Podarcis tiliguerta (assembly GCF_965153285.1). NCBI lineage: Eukaryota > Metazoa > Chordata > Lepidosauria > Squamata > Lacertidae > Podarcis > Podarcis tiliguerta. The sequence continues at coordinate 46,042,618 of NC_139546.1, forward strand.
TGTTTTTTTAAAAAATGTTGTTTTCCTGGGCTAGATGCATGGCCAGTTTGAGTACAAAGAGAAAGAGGTGGGGACTATCATTGTCTTTTTTTGGAGGAGGAAACTGAGATCGCATGATGAGTAAAACATTTTATTTGGGCTGAAAAGTTTGATATTTATTATTTTAGAACCACCATAAAAGATAAGAAGGTTATAGTTCAATATGTATCAGTTTAAGATAGAAAGGGCAATTTGTTTTGTCTACTTCCTGCATTGTAAAATTCTCTTCTGAAATCTTAAACTAACCTCATTTGCAGCATGATAACAAAATTCTACCAGCACATCCTTGCCTTGGCATTTGCGGTAAAAGTGATAAATGAGAATCCCAACCTCTTGCCCAATGTCACACTGGGCTTCCACATCTATGACAGCTATTATGATGCAAGGATGACCTATCGTACCACTCTGGACCTGCTCTTTAAAATGCGTAGATTTGCTCCCAACTACAAATGCGATTCCCAGAAAAACCTCATAGCCATCATTGGAGGACTTGGCTCTGATACCTCATTCCATATTGCTGACATCCTAAGCCTCTACAATATTCCGCAGGTAGGCTTTAATGAGTAGGGACATGAACTTTTGCCACACAAATCACACTCTTCTCTAACCATTCTGAAAGTGATTATGAGATTCAGAAGGTGAATATGACTGATGCTGAAGCATTACAAGCTGGAATGTCTATCAGAAACATAGATTATTCTTTACCACTAGAGATTGGTACACCAACAAAAGTCTGAGTCAAGCAGAATTAGATAATCGTAATTCTCTTGCCAATGAAATAGACTGTTCTCAGCCAACTCCCCATTTATGCATTCCATTGTACCAGTCCTAGATCATGACTACTTTCCTATTTTGAAGACACCAAAAAGCCTGGAGGAGTTCACGGCACCAATGCCTAAGGACACACACACACAGCGCCTCGAACATGCAAAGCACAGCTCTTCTCAACAAATGAGAGCAAAATTTTTGGATCTAGGGTAGCTATTATACTTCCCTATGCCATATAGATCTTGTTCATGATTCCCAACAGTTGAACCAGAGCAGGAATCTGCTGGTGTATTGGTTGAATTATGCCAGCATATCAGACATGGCAAAGATATATCTGGGATTCACCCAAAGAGTGCGGCTCCTTCCAAATCTTAAATCTCCACAGATAGAGTAATACCAGATTAAAATTGCACCTTACAAATGAAACAAAGAGACATACTTGACAAGACATAAATAAAATATCCTGAAATTGAAAAAAATATCATCACAACTAAAAGAAACATTCAGTTTAACAGCCATATCCTCAAAATGAGTGTTTATACTTACTTACCTTTATAATATCTGTGCTTTTCCTTTTAGTTGGCATATGGTTCGATTCCCCAAGAGGAGAGTGATGTAGATCACGTCTACTTTTACCACATGGTGCCCAATGAAGCTTATCAGTATATGGCAATTATCAGTTTGCTCCTTCATTTTGGATGGACATGGGTTGGACTCTTTGTTATGGACGACAATGCAGGAGAAAAATTCTTGCAGACTGTGGAGCCATTGCTTTACCAGCATGGAATCTGTTCAGCATTCACAAACAGATTGCCAAAATTACTTCGTTTAGATAATTTGGATGGACTTTATGACATACTCAAAAGTTTTTATGTGGATGTCAGAGATGATAAAGCCAATGCATTTATCCTGCACGGAGATTCATTGACAATTAACTGGCTGCCAACTTTTATGTTTATACGAGATCCTGAAAATAAGGGAAACACATCACTTAGAAAGGTGTGGATCATGACAACACAGATTGATTTCATATTATTGAATTTTCAAAAGTCTTGGGATCTTGAGCTCTTTCAAGGTGCCATTTCCTTCACCATTCACTCAAATGAGCTTCTCAAGTTCAATGAATTTCTTCAAATCATAAAACCTTACTGGAACCCAGCAGATGGTTTTCTCAAGGACTTCTGGGAGCAAGCATTTGACTGTACATTTCCAGAACTCCACCTGCAACTTAATGAAGCATGTACAGGGGAGGAGAAGTTAGAATGTCTTCCTGGGCATCAGTTTGAAATGGGCATGACAGGACACAGCTACAGTATCCACAATGCTGTCTTTGTTGTCGCTCATGCTTTGCATGCTCTTTATTCATACAGATCAAAGCACAGAGCAATGATGGGAGGCAAAAGGTTTGAACTTCAAGATCTGCAGCCTTGGCAGGTAACATGCTGCAAGGAAAACATTATTTTCATGAGCTAATTACCCCAAGCTCGGACTTCATGACAAGGGACATTTTTAGAGTGATATAGTTTTGTAACTTTTCTGTATGCTTATATGAAAATAGCTCATTTTTCATACTTGGTCTGTGTTAGATGCAGATTCATAAGAAATATTCATAAAGAAGGGAGTAAAATAATGCAAACAAGATATTATTTCAGTTAGCCAATTCCTCCAAAACCACACTTCATGAAATGTAATATTTTTAAAGTGATAACATTTTGTTAGCGCCTCTTTTCCTGTATATTTATCATGTACAGAATTTTAGCCTTCTATTGCCATGTTATAACTTTTCTATCCACTGGTTTGAAATAGTTTATTGCTCTATATTTGTCCTTCACTATATATATACACCACACCTCCTCAACAGTATTTATAGGAACTCAAACACTGAGATCCTGCTCTGTTCCAGTAACAAGAAGCCGAAAGCACCAGCCTGAAGATGACGAGTGAGACCTCGTCGAAACGTCGCCTAGACACCCCAACTTTTACACGGGAAGACACCCGAGGACACCAAAACCTGCATTCCTGTACCCGTGAAAATCTACGAAAGCAAATATCTCACCTCTACGGGGAGGAAACCTTCCAGCTGACAAGAACCTACGAGAAACTAGAAATCCGAAGAGCCACCATCTTATGTGATCTCTTGTTCCTACGCAACTGCCGAGACAACAACTTAATTCCCACATGCTTCCAACTTAAATTCCACTCTAAAACCCCAGCTACCGAAAGGATCCTGAAACGAACTGAACTATCTCTAATCAGAAACGAACTACACAAGAAAAGATACCTACTAAACCAAACCAACAAAGATCTACTCACTCTTCACCTCAAACTCTGTAACAAAATCCACCCTGCACTCTGGGACAAATGCAAACAACTAGCCGTCTGGAGAGCTGAAACGGAGACCTCACACAAGACAGACACACACACCAACAAACTCCACAAACTAGAGAAACGCCAGAAGCCCAGCCACCCTCCACAACAACCCATGAAACAAACAGTACATAACATATCAGACAGGATCCTCACCTCAACTGAAACCAAAGTACTCTCCAAAGGTTTCAACTTTGCAGTCGCCCCGAGACGCATCCCCACGGAAAACATCATATGCGGAGTCGAAGCTAGCCTAACCAAAATCAATCCAGATGAAGCCAATAAAATCAGACTTGAAGTCACCAACATCCTCTGCTCCAGCAAACCACCCAGAAGCAATTTACACAAAGAAGAACAGAAAGCACTCACCAACCTGAGGAAAGACAACAACATAATCATTCTCCCAGCAGACAAAGGTAATGCCACTGTTGTGATGAACACATCGGACTACCAAGCAAAACTATCAAATCTACTCCAAGACCCTACCTACCAACCTATAAAAACAGATCCCACCACCTATCTGGAAAAAACCACCAAATCCAAAATAAAAGCCTCTCCTATCAGTGAAGAAATCCAGCTAAGAATCATCCCCAGAGAAAAATCATCCAGATGCCCCAAACTCTACGGCCTCCCCAAGATACACAAAGAAGGAACACCACTCAGACCAATAGTCAGCTCCATAGGCTCACCTCTACAAAATCTCGCTAAATTTCTCGCCAAGCAACTTCAGCCCTATGCAGAATCCATCTCTTCACACGTTCCAAACTCCTTCCAGTTCATAGAAACAATAAAGAAGCAAAACCTACAACCCAATGACCTACTTGTGAGCTTCGATGTTGTATCTCTCTTCACACAAGTGCCCATTAATGAAGCCTTGACAGCCATTCAAAACAAATACAATCCCCCCGAATACATCTTGGACCTGACCAACCACTGCCTAACCAACACGTACTTCATCCACAATGGACAAAGATACAAACAGATAGAAGGAGCACCTATGGGATCACCCCTCTCACCGGTCATCGCTAACCTGTACATGGAACACTTTGAAACCAATGCTTTAGACAAGTCAGAACACAAACCCAAACTTTGGCTCAGATATGTTGACGACACCTTTGTAATTTGGCCACACGGGAAGGAAAAACTGGATAGCTTCCTCACACATCTCAACAGCCTACACCCCAAAATACAATTCACTATGGAAGTAGAAGCCAACAACCAACTTCCCTTCCTTGACGTCCTAATCTACAAAAAACCTGATGGCTCCCTAGGACACACTATCTACCGGAAAAAAACACACACCAACCGCTACTTACATGCACAATCACACCACCACCCTGCACAAATAAACTCCGTAGCCAAGACTCTCATCTCCAGAACCAAACGCCTGGCTGACGAAGACCACTTGACAACTGAGTTACAGAATCTCTCAAATGTGTTAATTGCCAATGGATACCAGCAAAACAGGGTTACGAAGCTAATCCAAAAAGAAACACCCCCCAAAAACCAAGACACAGAAGAAAACAATGGCATAGCCCTCCTTCCTTATATCAAGGGCACTACAGATAAAATTAGCAAAATCCTCCATAAACACAATATCAAAACAGCCTTTTGCACCAACCAAAAAATAGCCAATATCCTCAGAAACCCCAAGGATAAAATTCAGTTGGAAAACCAAGGGGTCTATGAAATACCCTGCAAAGTCTGCCCAGCCACGTACATTGGACAAACAAACAGACGAATAAATGCACGGATCGCAGAACACAAGAATGCCGTCAAAAAAGAAGAAAAAACTTCCTCTCTTTTCCAACACATGAAAGAAACAGGACACGAAATTAATTTTGCAGATTCCAAATTGCTCTTTAACATGGAACATCACCACAAGAGAATAATCATGGAAGCCATCGAGATAGAGAAACACCCTCACAACATGAACAAGCGTGACGACACATCCCGCTTGCCAGACATCTGGAAATTAGCCCTCCCCACAAAATCTGACACCAGATCCAGAGGCACACAGAACGCCATCACCAATCAACCACACCAGACCCAAACCCAGACCCTCTCCACAGATAAATTACAGACACCATCCAGTAGCCAAACCAGGGTGGCACCTCCGGATGCTGCACCCCCCTGCAATCCCTACACAGATCTGGCTGGCACAGGCCACAAAACCACAGCTCGCCCCTATACACGAAGCCAAGCCAGAGCACAGCCAAGTGCAGTACAGCCATCTTCTCAGAAAAACTCTTCACAAAGTTCAAGAGTTCAAGACACGAAGGCTTTAGCAACTAATCCACACCTAATGACCCACCTAAGTGGGATTCAGGAAATCACTCAATAAATCACTCAAGATATCCCTCAAGTAATTAAGGAACAAAAGAAGAAAAGGCACACTAGCCTGGGAACCTCCTCTCTGCCCAGAACATTGGAGGCTATACACCACACCTCCTCAACAGTATTTATAGGAACTCAAACACTGAGATCCTGCTCTGTTCCAGTAACAAGAAGCCGAAAGCACCAGCCTGAAGATGACGAGTGAGACCTCGTCGAAACGTCGCCTAGACACCCCAACTTTTACACGGGAAGACACCCGAGGACACCAAAACCTGCATATATATATATATATATATATTTCTTATTTTCCTTTTTCTCTTTGAATCAGCTCCATTATTTTCTGCAAGGCATTTTATTTAACAACTCAGCAGGGGAAGCAATGTCCTTTAATGATAAAAGGGAAATGAGAGGTGGATTTGACATCATGAACTTGATTACATTCCCAAACAAGTCCTTCTTGCGAATGAAAGTTGGACGTGTTGATCCTGATGCTCTTGAAGGAGAAGCATTCATCATTCATGAAGATATGATTGTGTGGCACAGAGGTTTTAATCAGGTCTGCATTCTAGGAATCCTTCTGACACCACTGTTAAGGTTTGCCATATTTCAACAGTTGTTCAGCTTTTTTTTTTTTTCTTAGAAAGACCCCAAACTTTTTGAGGGTTTTTTTTACTGTGACACCAAGAAAAATATTTTTGGGGTTTGTGCCTAAGATCCATGACAAACCAGTTGATAGATCGATCGATCGATCGATCGATAGAGAGATAGAGTAAAGCTTTGGGATATCCACATGAAATTACTTGAAATTCCCCCATTTGTCAACCTCTTTATCAATATCTTATTAACGACACATGTGCTGCTGGGACAAGGTCCGTTGCATCTCCAGGCAAGGTTAGAAATGAAATGGACCAAAAGTCAGGCTTGGCATAAGGCAGCTGGGTGAACTATGGAAAAAAATGGGATCCCCTCCTAACCTATGCCAAAGTTTTGCAATTGTACAGTGGACGCTAGGGTTGCGAATGTGATCCGTGCGGGATGAATATTCACAACCTGCAGCATTCGCAACCCGCATCTGCGAGACAGTGCACATGCAGGTTGCGATTTGGCACTTCTGCGCATGCACAAAGTGTGATTTAGCACTTCTGCGCATGCGCGACTGCCAAAAGGCAGAAGTAACCTGTACTGGTACTTCCGGTTTTGGCAGTCCGTAACCTGAAAAAATGCAACCGGAAGCTTCTGTAACCTGAGGTATGACTGTATTACAGCATTTCATAAATCAAATTGTGAAGTTTGACTTAGGAAATGCTGTAATACAATTGTAAAACTCTGGCATAGGTTACCCCCAATCCATGATTGCAAAACTTTGACAGTTTTGAAGTGTATCTGACAGTTCTGAATTTTGAGTGGGGTTAGCTAGGAACCAGGATTGATGTATCAGTTACTCTTTTCCCTACCCTGGTTCTTCAAACTGCAGGAGTTATGCTATAACTCCTGGAGCCAGTGTGGTGTAGTGGTTAAGAGTGGTAGTCCCGTAATCTGGGGAACCGGGTTCGAGTCTCCGCTCCTCCACATGCAGCTGCTGGGTGACCTTGGGCCAGTCACACTTCTTTGAAGTCTCTCAGCCCCACTCACCTCACAGAGTGTTTGTTGTGGGGGAGGAAGGGAAAGGAGAATGTTAGCCGCTTTGAGACTCCTTAAAGGGAGTGAAAGGCGGGATATCAAATCCAAACTCTTCTTCTTCTTCTATAAACACTGCAAAACTATTGCAAGACTATAGCACAAGGGAATCCCCCCAAAACTGGGATCTCCTCCAAACCTATGCCAAAGTTTTGCAATTGTATTACATCATTTCGCAGGTCAAATTTCACAATTGCTGGGGCCCCCAACGGTGTGACTGGCCTGCTTACTTGGGGCCCAGTAAGGTTATGAGACGTCACTGTTTTGTGAGGACAGTCCCCGGATTTACAAATTAGTCCCCTGACAAAACCCACTGAATTTGACTGAAGTTGAAAAGTGTCCCCGGATTCATTGAAAAAAATCTGCTAACCTTAGCCTACTGCTCACCCCCAAGCCATGATTGCAAAACTTTGGCACAAGTGTATCAGAAAGTGCTGGATTTTGAGTGGCGTTAACTAGGAACCCAGGTTGGTGTATCAGTTACTCTGTTTCCTCTCCTGGTTCCTCAAACTGCATGAGTTACGCTATAAACACTGCAAGACTATTATAAAACAATAGCACAGGTGGAGTGAATTGGACAATATTGCATTTGAGGTAACAATTAAAGCACTGTGCTGCACATATCAGCCATACAGTTTTGAGGGTATGGCAAAATTTAGGGTTTGTGCAGCGAAATAATTACAAATTTTGTCATAGGTTTGGAGGGGATCCCAAATAATGGGATTGCCTTATATAAGACAATTCTTTTATATATCTATATCTATATAAAAAACCGTGCTGAATGGTGAAATTCATTAATGGAAGTCTGATAAACAACCAGTTTCTCCTATTCCCTGAAACTGCTTTCCTGCTATGGATAGGTGATTCCCCTTTCTCTGTGTAATGACCACTGCCACCCTGGGAATCAGAAGAAAAAGAAAGAAGGGGAAAAGTTTTGCTGCTATGGTTGTGCTCCATGTTCAGAGGGGGAAATTTCAAACCAGGATGGTAAGTTATGTAGCACTCATATTTTTCATCCTATGAGGACACTGGCAAGAATAGTCAGTAGCATTTGAGGGTGCTATTACAGATCAAAAAGTGCGTAAGGGGCAATAATAAGAATAATAATAATTATTATTTATACCCCGCCCATCTGGCTGAGTCTCCCCAGCCATTCTGGGCGGCTTCCAATCAAGTGTTAAAAACAATACAGCATCAATTATTAAAAACTTCCCTAAACAGGGCTGCCTTCAGATGTCTTTTAAAGAGAAGGTTGCTACTTATTTCCTTCACATCTGAAGGGAGGGCGTTCCACAGGGCAGGCGCCACTACAGAGAAGGCCCTCTGTCTGGTCCCCTGTAACCTCACTTCTCGCAATGAGGGAACCGGCAGAAGGCCCTCGGAGCTGGACCTTAGAGTCCAGGCTGAACGATGGGGGTGGAGACGCTCCTTCAGGTATACAGGACCGAGGCCATTTAGGGCTTTAAAGGCCAGCACCAACACTTTGAACTGTGCTCAGAAATGTACTGGCAGCCAATGCAGATCTCTCAGGACCGGTGTTATGTGGTCCCGGTGGCCACTCACAGTCACCAGTCTAGCTTCTGCATTCTGGATTAATTGCAGTTTCCGGGTCACCTTCAAAGGTAGCCCCACGTAGAGTGCAGTGCAGTAGTCCAAGCAGGAGATAACTAGAGCATGCACCACTCTGGCAAGACAGTCCACAGGCAGGTAGGGTCTCAGCCTGCGTCCCAGGTGTAGCTGGTAGACAGCTGCCCGGGACACAGAATTAACCTGTGCCTCCATGGACAGCTGTGAGTCCAAAATGACTCCCAGGCTGCGCACCTGGTTCTTCAGGGGCACAGTTACCCCATTCAGAACAAGGAGTCCCCCACACCCGCCTGCCCCCTGTCCCCCAAAACAGTACTTCTGTCTTGTCAGGATTCAGCCTCAATCTGTTAGCCACCATCCATCCTCCAACCTCCTCCAGGCACTCAGACAGGACCTTCACTGCCTTCACTGGTTCTGATTTAAAAGAGAGATAGAGCAAGATGATGACAATGCATAAAATTATGCAAAGCATTGAGAAATCAGACAAAGGGGAGGGAAATACCCCTCTCATAATGAGAGCACAGGGGCATCTAATGAAATTGGGTGTTGGATGATTCAGAACAAAAAGAGGAAAATTATCTTCTTCATGCAACACATGATTAAACTATGAAATTTCCACCCACAAGAGGCCAGGATAGACATGGACATGGAAGGCTTTAAAAGAATTTTAAAAGAATTTTAGACAAACATAGGGAGGAGAAGGCTATCAATGGCTACGAAATCTGCTATGCCTCCATGGTCAGAAGCTGTATCATTCCGAATACCAGTTCCTGGGAAGTGTGAGGGGTCAAGGGAGACTTCTGTTTCACCCACGGTCTGCTTGCAGGATCCCCATAGGCACCTCTTTTGGCCACAGAGAGAAAAGGAAGCTGAATGAGATGGGTCATTGGCCTGACTAAGCTGGCTCTTATGTTCTTTTCCAAAAAAAGTGATACAATTTGGCACACAAATGATTATAAGAAGCCAAAAAATAAGTGAGATCAAAAAACTAAAGCACAAGGATCCAATAGGTTTAATTTCATATCAGTGAAGCATGCACATAGATGACAAAGCACTGTTCAGTTAGTGTTGAAATTTGACCTTGTTTATTTTTCAGATATGAATAATTGTGTCAGATGCCCAAAAGCTCAGTATCCAAACAAGAACAAAACTGCCTGCATTGAGAAAACAATGACCTTCCTTTCTTATGAAGAACCTTTAGGGATAAGTTTAGCATCAGTTGCCCTTTCTTTCTTCTTCATCACAGCTTTGGTGCTAGGAACATTCATTAAGTACAGAGACACTCCCATAGTCAAAGCCAACAACCGGGACCTCACCTACTCTCTCCTGGTCTCTCTCCTGCTCTGCTTCCTCTCTTCCTTGTTATTTCTGGGTGAACCTAGCACAGTCTCTTGCCTCCTCCGGCAACCAACTTTTGGCATCACCTTCTCAATGGCCGTTTCTTGTGTGCTGGCCAAAACTATCACTGTATTTGTAGCTTTCATGGCTACCAAGCCCGGGTCCAGCATGAGGAAGTGGGTAGGGAAAAGACTGGCCTACTCAGTTGTAATTTCCTGTTCTCTTATTCAAGCAAGTATTTGTATGTTATGGTTGATGAAATGTCCCCCATTCCCTGATTTGGACATGCACTCTTTAGCAGAAGAAATCATTGTGCAATGTAATGAAGGCTCAGTCACTGTGTTTTATTGTGTCCTGGGCTACATGGGTCTCTTGGCCATTGCCAGCTTCATTGCTGCATTTGCAGCCCGCAAGTTACCTGACAGTTTTAATGAAGCCAAGTTCATTACCTTCAGCATGTTGCTCTTTTGCAGTGTTTGGCTGTCTTTTATTCCAGCCTACCTGAGCACAAGTGGAAAGGGCATGGTGGCTGTCGAGATCTTCTCCATCTTGGCCTCTGGGGGTGGGTTACTGTGTTGCATCTTTGCCCCTAAATCCTATGTCATTATTCTGAAGCCCGAACTAAACAACAGGGAGCAACTTATAAGAAGAAATAATTAATTAATAGTTTTAGGTTTACCTCATTCTGGTAAAATTTAAATATATGAAAGTTATGGCTGTAAATAGTACTTGACAAAAACCTAGATCTTGGCAGGCACCCAGAAATTATGCAGTATTCCATGGAATGTGAAGCAAATTCACAACAGTATTATATAGGATTCAGTGATAAAGATATTAGAAAAAAATGATTAGACCAAAGGATGAAACAGAGCTGTAGGATACTTTGGAAGGTAGAAGTATACAGCAGGTTCATAGAAAGCAGACACCTGCCACAAGTTTTTTTGTTTTGTTTTTTAGAAAAATAGAAATAACATCTGGTGGCTTCGTCAAGTGAATTGTGTCACAAAGTAAATGGAAATCATTTCCTTGAGTTCCCTGCTGCCCGTTTTGTATTTAATTTTATGTGGTACATACTTTTGATCTCAGCAAAATATTCTACTCCAAATTTGAGTTTCAAAAGATAATTGGCAGGAGAGGATTCTCTGCTCACAAGAAGAGGGTTCTTTTTTTACCGATGCAAAGTAGGCTGACACATTATCTTAAAACATGGGAAGGGCCATAGAAGCCTTTTTACTCCTGGCTCAGTTGGTACAAGGGTTGACCTTTCCAGTGAGGTCCTGAGGATCCAGAAATTTCATTGTTTGAAATATCAGGGATCTAGATTGCAAATAATGGTAATCAAGTTAAACATTTGGTAGACAAAAGCTCACCAAATATGGGTTTGGTATCTCAAAGCTTATCCAGAGACAAGCTGCCTACATTGACCAGAAATTCTATAACAATTTTAGTGCAGACCTATTGGAAGAGTTGCATCTACAGGGAATCAAGACAGCTGAAAACACACCTCTTTGCGCCTCCTCCTTATAGGGCATTCACCCACCAGGCCACATTACTCCACATGGCCATTCTGACATTGTGTGGCCCAGGGAAACATCCTGTCAGGCTGCACAGCATCAAGAGATGCCACACAGCCCAGGGTGACATCCCGCTAGGACACTCAGTGTTAGAAGATGCCACACAGCTTCAGGCAACTTACCACCAGGCCTCCTCAACCACCTCAAGATTGAGGGGGCTGAGCCCCATCCCTTCAGAAATTCAGTGGGGAGCTGTAGAGGTCTCAGCCCCAAGAGTTGGCACCCCTGTTCTTTTTCTTTTTGTATAATTTTTATTTCTATTTTTCATACAAATTCAATAAAGGACACTATCACAATGCCAAATTATAATCCAATTAAAAGAAAACAAAGCCAATTATTCAAAGGTCTTATACCTGTGTGTGTACTTATACCTATACGTGTACTGAATTTCAGGATATAGAATTCTTATTTCTTCCTGCTTTCGTAAACTTGATTAATCCATACATGACAGTTCCGATCTTTATCCTTTGTTTAGTAGGCACTGGTTTCTTGACTTTCATTCATAGTTACGTATTTATTAACTTTATTTCTGCAAGAGGAATTCATTTCTAATAAATTTCCTGTGTGAGATATTGATTCTCCATTTGTTTCTTCATTTTTCCTGATGTAATCCAATCTTAATAGACACCTATTCTTCCACATTCTCGCTCTGTCTCCTGCTCTCAAACATTCTTTTCGCTGTGTCACTGAGCTATGTTTGTCTGAGCGGAGGTCTGGCACTCCACTATAGCTCCAGGCAGGCCTCCTTTCTCATCCAATACTTATTTAATGACCTGATGTTCTGCCAGGGCTACCGTAGATCAAAGAACCATAGCTTTAATTGCAATTCAGTGGGAGCTCTGTTTGATCAATAATCTCAACATTCTCACAAAGTCCGGCTCCAAATAAAATCCTTAAATATAGTTCATGTGCATTTTAGAGCCATGCTGCCACTGTCTGGGGGTGCCCTACTGCCAGTAATTCTAGTTTGTTTGCTTGCTTTTCTGTTTGTTTGCTTTCAGACCGCAAACAGGTGTGTGTCATTGGGCTCAGTAAAGTGCACTGGGCAGAATGACACACAAGGTTAACGCTGTAGTCTCAACAGCTATGCCTTCCATGTTGGGCACATGTTTCTTGGGGGCATGTTTCCTGGGGTTTTGAGTGGGTTGTAGTGGTGTGAGTTTAGATCAATGCTTTACAAACACATTCAATGCTTCTGGCTGCATGATCTGCAGGTCATTCTTCTGGCTGAGAATGACCTGTGTACACAGAAGGCTGTTGGTTTAGAGTTGGCCATTTAAAAAGATGTTTGGTTTTCTTACAGCCACCTGGAAGTGTGTATCACCTGGTCATCTTGGTTGCAGCAAGGCTATTGGAGGGGAGCTTGGGCCTCACAAAAAGCACTAAGGCAGTGGAATGTGATGTATTTGCACAGGGGACCCTGGAAATCTGTCACCCCCAATCAGGTTTGAGCTTGTGAACTTGTTTCACCTGGATGGAGGAGCAATCACATTTGTTTGGAAGATATTTATTCAGTCCTTCTGGATTGGCTGTGGGAACAGATCGGTTTGGCAGAAATTGGACCACAGTTGCTATTACCTTGTTGCAGAAATGACCTTGGGAATGATTAGAGTAGTATAGATGGGCTATAAATAACCTGAGGGGTGGATTGACATGGCACCCCCAAGCTTGGTTCTGGAGTTTCTGTCTGGTGGGAATCTGCATCTTGGTCACCCATTGAGACAAAGGAAGGGTGGGTCAACGAGGCCTCCTTCTCGCATTAAAGGTAAAGGGACCCCTGACCATTAGGTCCAGTCGTGGCCGACTCTGGGGTTGCGGCGCTCATCTCGCTTTATTGGCCGAGGGAGCCGGCATACAGCTTCCAGGTCATGTGGCCAGCATGGCTCAGCCACTTCTGGCGAACCAGAGCAGCAAATGGAAATACTGTTTACCTTCTTGCTGGAGTGGTACCTATTTATCTACGTGCACTTTGACATGCTTTTGAACTGCTAGGTTGGCAGGAGCAGGGACCGAGCAACAGCAGCTCACACCGTCGCAGGGATTCGAACCACCGACCTTCTCATTGGCAAGTTCTAGGTTAATGGAAGTAGTTAAATCCAACCCCTTCTAGGTGGCAGTGTGTGGCTTGGCAGAATGGTTTATAGCAGCTGAGTTCGAGGAAAAACACACTGAAGAAAATTTGCACAATTTAACCAAAAACAGACCTGTGTTTCACCCTTACTTCACTTGTGTCACGCCTCTTTATTTCATGGTTTTTGTCAGAAGAGTATACTTTTCCTCTCCTTGATGGCACATCTGTTTTTGCCACAGATTTATTCTGTAGATAGATAAGAACTGCCCAGTCATGTGACAAAACTGGAGTTTTACTTTTATTTCAAGATTTTCTGCTTTGAGTCACAAAACTAAATGGATTCACTTTGACTTTCCTGCTGGTGTTCACTTAAAATGGAAGACTTCAAGCTAATTGCCACTTTTTGTGCCACAAAGGGGCAAAGGCAGCACGTAGACAGATGTGAAAATAAACACAGAACTCAGCAGGATGCAAAAAAACCAAACCAAAACACCTCATTGGAACTAAAACTTTTCAAAAGTTATTAAGTCATTGTACAATTATCCAAATCACTATAATTTCTCCACCTTGTCAGAACACCAGAGGCATAAGTAAACTGTCAATAAACATCCATGAAAGGGATTATATTAATGAACCTCTGTACCATGAGGAAATAGGGGTAGGATCAAGAGGCAGCCATGGCTCCCAGTTTTCCTCCTCTCAGTTTGTATTTTTGTCAGATTATTGGTCTGTCTTGAAATCCGAGTGTTGGAAATCTCACCTAGCATCCAAAGTATGTGTTTTTACGGCTTTGATTTTAAAATAAGGTGTGCCAATCTCTCTTGTTGTGCTCTATTGACAGAACCAGGTATCATGCAATCAAGTTTGCTTAAGTCATTTTGCAGATACTGATAGGCAAAGAGCATCCAAGATTACTGAGAAACTTGTCTACTAGGATGCTGTGGTCATTCACTTTGCTTTTTCTGCTGCCTCCTGTTGTGTGCAAAGAAGCTATGAGGTGCCCTGAGACTGATGCATTTCATGTTCCACATGAGTGGTACCAGTCAGGTGGCCTCATCATCGGTGGGATTGCTTCTCAAATCTATTATATCTTCTCTGAAGATTTATTCAAGGACAACCCATCACATAATCTTTTTGATGATGATCCACAGTAAGAGACTCTCTCTCCCCCTTCATTTTTGGGATTAATTCTTCCAGTATTTTTTTTTAGTATTGTGTATTCTACTAAACTGACTAGCAATAAATAATGGCTTTGCTCTTTGTAATAATAATACTTTCTATTTTGAAAAGCAATGTGGAGAAAGGGAGGGAGACTTTGTATGCCTTGTTTTAATTCCACCAACAAGGACCAACAAGAGGGGGATGGAAGGGTTACTGCTGTGCATGTTCTTGTGGGACATAATCTGAAAGGGTCTAATCGTCCTAGAACAAATGCCATGAATCAGACCCTGTTTGAGTCTCCTTTGTGAGATATTGACCTCATGGTTTGAGAATTGCTTTGTGAGGTATAGACCTGGTTCAATATATTTCATTCAGCTGTGAAGTGACACCTGGCACTGGCTGATAAGTGAAATAGAGAAATCTAGAAATTTTAACAAAATGTAGTCTGTGTTGGGAGTCTGTTAAACTGATTGAAGCAACAGTAAGTTGATGGGAGATTAATTCCTTTCCCAAAGCATGGGTGATAAAAAGAAGGTATGAACTTTGCTGTAGATAGCGTGAGGTTTAATAATAAACCATCAAACAAAGCTCTTAGAGCATGCTACTTGCAATTATTTGCATGCACTGATACAGATGTTTCCTTCATTCTAATACTCAAAATTCCCATTTTTTTGTTTGAATTAAGATGCTTCAATGACATAAACTTGTATTGAAAAAATTTTCTCTTTTTATCTTCCTTGAACTGCAAATGCAAGTTGCAAAAATCATTGAACCCTGTGGAATATGCTGTGTATGCATTTCTGACCATGGTATAGTGATATAGAAGTGAAGATAAGTCTGGAGGAGTTAGTTTATTCTTCTATTAAGTTTAGAATTGACTATATTTGATAGTGTTGATGGAAAGCTGAAGAACCTTCAAATTGTGATTAAAAGAAAACATTTCACCCCATTTTTCTATGCCTGTCTTACACAGCTATCTAAGAGGTGACTTCTGGTATATTAAAAATGAATGATTGCACCTAAAACAAGTCTCCAATCTTATACAAAAATACTTGGCAGTTATTCACATTGAACACATTTGCACTTGCATTTGACTAGAAATGTATAGAATCACACTGTGGTAGGTTGGATCTGATTAGTTCTTTTTTTAAAAAAATGTTGCTTTTAAAGTAATCACTAGCTTCTCTCAGTTTAGCTTGTTTATTTAACTGAAAACTATTTTTAAAGCAAATGCATAGTGCAATCCAATAAATGAATACCATAAACTGCCTTGTATAAGGATGGTAGCAACTGTAACTAATGCAATGAAATATTATTGAATTTCTGGGTTAGATGAATAGAATAGTCTCCTTCATGGCCACTTTGCGTACAAAGAGAAAGATGTAGACATTGTTGTAGTCTTTTTTTGTGGGGGGGGGTATTAAAAAACAAAGAAGTACTAACTAAAAGATGGTCAAAGTAATATAGAAATGGCATGATGATAATTCATTTTATTTAGGCTGAAGAGTTTGATATTTGTTATTTTAGAGCCACCATAAAAGATAACAATGTTTAGTTCAATATGTATCAGTTTGAGACAGACAAGGCAATTTGTATCATCTACTTCCTGCATTGTAGAATTCTCCTCTGAAATTTTAAATTAACTTCATTTGCAGCATGATAACAAAATTCTATCAGCACATCCTTGCCTTGGCATTTGCTGTAAAAGTGATAAATGAGAATCCCAATATCTTGCCCAATGTCACACTAGGCTTCCACATCTATGACAGCTATAATGATGCAAGGATGACCTATCGTAACACTCTGGAGCTGCTCTTTAAAATGCATAGATTTGCTCCCAACTACAAATGTGACTCGCAGAAAAACCTCATAGCCGTAATCGGAGGTATTAACTCTGACACCTCCTTCCAGATGGCTGATACCTTAAGCCTCTACAAGATTCCACAGGTAGGTTTTATGAGTAGAGACATGAATTTTTGTTCCGCAAATCACACACTTCTCTTACCATTCTGAAAGTGGTCTTAATATTCAGATGGTAAATGTGACGGATGCTGAAACATTACAAGCTGAAATGTCTATCAGAAACGTAGATTACTCCTTACCAGTAGAAATGGCTACACCAGTGAAAGTCTGAGTCAAGCAGGCAGCAGGCAGCACCTTGGACACTTCCAACACCAACACCCTATGGCACACATCAACTGCAAGAGAAGTTGTCTCTGCAAGGAGCCAGGACCACCTGAAGACTTAGCTGAGCATAGACTTTGCCTCCTTAGAAAGCCTGGATAACTGATTAAAGGTCCTAATTTATTTTGCACTATTGGGCATGTGCAGGGCTAGAGAGTTTCTGTATGTTGCTCTTGACTCAGATGTCTATAGGGAGATGTATCCTCCAGCCAATGTAGCTCTGAATTAGAAGGTGGTAGTTCCCCTGCCATGAAAATAGTCCATTTTAAGACAAGCCTCCGTCTTGCACTCTATTGTCCCATTGATAGGTAGTGACAACTCATTCTCCTCTTCTTTGAAGAGACCCCAGAGATCCTGCCTGGATGTAGTTCAAGATCCCACCATGCATGTACCCGGGCATCCACAACAACACATCCACCACAAACACACACACACAGCACCTTGAACATGCAAACCACAGTTCTTCAATACTTCAGTATCACCACAACTCAAATTAAATTTAAACAGGAAGCATCTTTCAACTTAAATGTCTGGAACACTAGCAATTGTTTCAACATTTGTTGAGTAAACAGCCACATGCTAAAGGTAATTCTTTATATTTATCTTTATGATTTCTGTGTGTCCCCCCCCCCCATTAGCTTGCATATGGCTCATTTCCACAAAAGGAGACTGATATAGATAACTTCCTTTCCTTTTACCGCATGGTGCCCAATGAAGCCCATCAGTATATGGCGATAATCAACTTGCTTCAGCATTTTGGATGGACATGGGTTGGACTCTTTGTCACGGATGATGATGGAGGAGAAAATTTCTTGCAGGCCCTGGAGCCTTTGCTTTACCAGCATGGGATCTGTTCAGCCTTCACAAAAAGAATGCAGAAAACATATCATTTCGAAATGATGCATGATGTTTTTGACATATTCAAAAGTTATTATGTGGGTCTCACAAATGATAAAACCAATGCATTCATCGTCTATGGAGATTCTCTGTCACTGAGCTGGCTAAGATTTCTTATATTTCTACGAGATCCTGAAAATAAGGAAAGCTCAACATTTAGAAAGGTGTGGATCATGACAACACAGATTGATTTCATACTATTGAGTTACCAAAAGTCTTGGGATCTTGAGCTCTTTGAAGGTGCCATTTCCTTTACCATTCACTCAAAAGACCTTCTCGAGTTCAATGAATTTCTTCAGATCATAAAACCTTACTGGAACCCAGCAGATGGTTTTCTCAAGGACTTCTGGGAGCAAGCATTTGACTGTACATTTCCAGATCTGATCATGCAAGTTAATGAAACCTGTACAGGGGAGGAGAAGTTAGAGTGTCTTCCTGGGCATCTGTTCGAAATGGGCATGACTAGCCACAGCTACAATATCTACAATGCTGTCTTTGTTGTGGCTCATTCGTTGCATGCTATTTATTCATACAGATCAAAGCACAGAGCACTGGGGGGAGAAAAAATGTTTGAACTTCGAGATCTGCAACCTTGGCAGGTAATGTGTTGCAAACAATATATTATTTCAGTGAGTCGATTTCTCCAAGGCCAGATGTCAAGAGATAACATTTTGTTAGTTCCCCCTTTCCTGTACAGTATAGATCCATCTATTGCTTTGTTATAACTTTTCTATAAGCTATATGAAAATACAGTGGTACCTCTGGTTATGTACTTTATTCCTTCTGGAAATCTGTTCTTAACCTGAAACTGTTCTTAACCTGAGGCACCACTTTAGCTAATAGGGCCTCCCGCTGCCGCTGCACTGCTGCCACATGATTTCTGTTCTCATCCTGAAGCAAAGTTCTTAATCCGAGGCACTATTTCTGGGTTAGCGGAGTCTGTAACCTGAAGTGTTGTGTAACCTGAAGTGTCTCTTACCTGAAGCGTCTGTAACCCGAGGTACCACTGTATCTGATTCTTGATATTTGGTCTTCATTATATATATGTACCTTCTGTTACCTTTTTCTCTTTGAATCAGCTCCACTATTTTCTGCAAGGCATTTCGTTTAACAACTCAGCAGGAGAAACAATGTCCTTTAATGAAAAAAGGGAACTAAGAGGTGGATTTGACATCACGAACATGATCACATTTCCAAACAAGTCCTTCCTTCAAATGAAAGTTGGACAAGTTGATCCTGATGCTCTTGAAGGAGAAGCATTCATCATTCATGAAGATATGCTTGTGTGGCACAGAGGATTTAATCAGGTCTGCATTCTAGGAATCCTTCTGGTCCCCACTGTTCTTATGATGTGTTCTTTGCGTGTCAGGAATTGCATTTTGTTTAAAACTGTTTTTTTCTATCTGATATGGCCAAGGAAAAATGTGGCTGCCGAGCACATTCAAAATTGGCATCACCTAGAAATGCCAAGGAAAAAAACCAGTACATTTTTAATAGCTATTTTTTCTATATATATGTATAAAACAAAGCTTTGGAGCATATAAATGAAATTAATGCACAGGAGCCCATTCGGTAACGTCTTTTCCTCTTGCATGGAGACAATAACTCAGTAACAGAACACATACTGTTTGCAAAAGGTCTCAGGTTCAATACCTTGCATCTCCAGGCAGGGCTAAAAGGAATTCCTGCTGAGAGGTTTTTCAATTATTTTGCAGAATAAACTTAACATTTTGGAGAGCCCTCAAACTGTGTGGCTGACCTGCCAAACTTGGGGCCCTACCAGTCACCCCAATCCATGAATTCAGAAGTTTGGCACAGGTTTGGAGTGAATTGAACAATATTGGATTTGGGGGGAGCAGTATAGCACCATGGTGGGAAAGTCAGACACTGCAAAAAGGGGAGTTTGTTGCTGCAAAATGATTGCAAAGTTTGCCATAGGTTTTAATGGGATTCCAAATAATGGGATCCATAGACAACACAGCTGTGTAAGCCAGTTATTTATATTGAACCTTTTTTTTCCCCTGAGTGGTGAACCACATTAATAGAAGACAACTAAACAACCATTTTTTCTGATCTCCTAAAAGACTTTTCTGCTATGGATAGGTGATTCCCCTTTCTCTGTGTAATGACCACTGCCACCCTGGGAATCAGAAGAAAAAGAAAGAAGGGGAAAAGTTTTGCTGCTATGGCTGTGCTCCATGTTCAGAAGGGGAAATATCAAACCAGGATGGTAAGTTATGTAGCACTCATATTTTTCATCCTACAAGGACAATGACAAGGCTAGACGGTAGCATTTGAGGGGGTAATTTTACTGCAAAAGGAGTAAGGAGCAACAAGATAAAAAAAGGATAAATACAGTGGTGCCTCGCAAGACGAAATTAATTCGTTCTGAGAGTCTCTTTGTCTAGCGGTTTTTTCGTCTTGCGATGCAACCCAATTAGCGGCTTAGCGGTTTAGAGCTATTAGCGGTTTAGCGGCTTAGAAAAAGGGGTTGGGGAGCGAAAAAAAATCTCAAGACTCGCAAGACATTTTCGTCTTGCGAAGCAAGCCCATAGGGAAATTCGTCCTGCGAAGCGCATTGAAAAATGGAAAACCCTTACGTCTAGCGGGTTTTCCGTCTTGCGAGGCATTCGTCTTGCGGGGCACCACTGTATAACATTAGAGTTGGGGCATATGAGGAAATTGAATGTGGGATGATTCAGAACAGGCAAAAGAAAATTAAATTCTTCATAAAGTCCATGATTAAGCTGTGGAATTTGTTACCTCAAGAGGCAGTGATGGGCACAAATTTTGAAGGCTTTAAAGAAGGATTGGACAAACTCATGGAGGATGAGGCTATTCTTGCCTATGACCTCTGGTGGCTTTGCTGTGCCTCCATCATCAGAGACTGAAATCTTCAAATACGAGTTGCTGGGAAGCGTGGGCGTTGGGGGAGACTTCTGTTTCACTCAGGTCCTGCTTGTAGGCTTCCCATAGGAATCTGGTTGGCCACTGTGAAATCAGGAAGCTGGATGAGATGGGTCATTGGCCTGATGTAGCAGGTGCTTATGTTCTTTTGTGAAAAAGAAATGCAGTTAGAAGGCTATCAACACAGATTTTATCAACTTTGCACACTAAAGATTTTAATAAGCCTAAAAATACACTGAACGAGCAGGCAGCTCCCTGCAAGGCTCTTTCGAACGTGCAGGCAGCTACCTTTCCAACTGGGATAGGGGACGAGGTCCAGACTCAGCAGTCCTGCTAAAGAGGCCCCTCATGATGCTGGAGGAACATCACCCTGCTATTGTTATATTGATTTATTGATTTAATATGATGTAAACACCCTTGAGATTTTTATTAAAAACATAAAGCGGAATATAAATTTAAAAACCAAAAAACCAAAATAAAAAACACTCATATATGAACACTTAAAACACATGGAAGAAATAGGTTGAATTTCATGTGAGCAAAGAAGTAATAGGGAAGGCAAAATATGCTTGAAACGTAATAACTGGATCAGTATAATAGCTTTCAGAATAAGGAGATCAAAACATTTATATCTGAAAACTAAAACACATGGATCCAATAGGTGTAATTTTATGTAAGTGAAGAAGACAAAAAATTGTTCAATCAGTATTGAAATTTGACCTTGTTTATTTTTCAGATATGACTAATTGCTTCAGATGCCCAAAAGCTCAGTATCCGACCAAGAACAAAACTGCCTGCATTGAGAAAACGATTACCTTCCTTTCTTACGAAGAACCTTTAGGGATCAGTTTAGCATCATTTGCCCTTTCTTTCTTCTTCATCACAGCTTTGGTGCTAGGAACATTCATTAAGTACAGAGACACTCCCATAGTCAAAGCCAACAACCGGGACCTAACCTACTCTCTCCTTGTCTCTCTCCTGCTCTGCTTCCTCTCTTCATTGTTATTTCTGGGTGAACCTAGCAAAGTGTCCTGCCTCCTCCGGCAACCAACTTTTGGCATCACCTTCTCAATGGCCGTTTCTTGTGTGTTGGCCAAAACTATCACTGTAGTTGTAGCTTTCATGGCCACCAAGCCAGGGTCCAGCATGAGGAAGTGGGTAGGGAAAAGACTGGCCTACTCAGTTGTGCTTCCCTGTTCTCTTATTCAATCAACTATCTGTACTGTGTGGTTGATGACATCTCCCCCATTCCCTGATTTGGACATGCACTCTTTAACAGAAGAAATCATTGTGCAGTGTAATGAAGGGTCCGTCACCATGTTTTATTGTGTCTTGGGTTATATGGGCCTGCTAGCCATTATCAGCTTCATTGCCGCATTTGCGGCCCGCAAGTTACCTGACAGTTTTAATGAAGCCAAGTTCATTACATTCAGCATGTTGCTCTTTTGTAGTGTTTGGCTGTCCTTTATTCCAGCCTACCTGAGCACAAGTGGAAAGGGCATGGTGGCTGTGGAGATCTTCTCCATCTTGGCCTCTGGGGGTGGTTTACTGTGTTGCATCTTTGCCCCTAAATGCTACATCATTGTTCTGAGGCCTGAACTGAACAACAGGGAGCAACTTATAAGAAGAAATAATTAAATAATAGTTTTGGTTTCACCTTATTCTGGAAAAAATATATATATGGGTTTAAATTCTTTTTTTTTAATTTATCTGTTTATTATTACTAATATTTGTTTAAAATGATCTATCTGTCTTGGTGCATCATTTCCATTGCTGCTCCAAATCCTGTTCTATTTTTCTGGATTTGTTAACCAGCCTCATATCACCAACATATTTAGTGCATGAATTAAGTCTAATTAATGCATGAATATCATAGAATAAGCTGTTCTTCAAGGTTTTGCTCACCCTGGAACAAAGTTGGTAATCAAGATTTTCTTCCCCTTCAGTCTACCTGAGAACCTCCATGTGTGAAAAGGTTTGAGCTGGTTAGTATGTGGCTGTCTTTAGCCAGTCTTGAGTTTTTATACCAATAATTGAGGAACTTTCACCATTTTTTAACTAAGTTGTACTGCCTTTTTTCTTAAGCAGTGTATTTGACCTTTGAAGAATTTTTAAGTAAACTGTTTATAACTTACCAAATTTATGCTCATTTCCCTACACTGGGGGAGTGGGAAACTTTGGAACTCACTTTAAAGGGCACATTTTAAGGTTTTACTGCCTGTATTTCCATGCTATACTTTGCTGCATAATTTGTTTAGTCAGGGACATGAATGGCTTTTGAACTTGCAGCCCACCATTAGCAGCCAGCTGTTCATTCACCGGGATGGATCACGGTTGACCAGGTATAAGATGGCCAGAGTGCTAAGATCAGCCCTGGAGGCCTTGGGGCTACCCCTTAAGGCAGGCTTCCTTAAAGATGGAACATCAGCCCTCCAGATGTTTTTGGCCTACAGCTCCCATAATCCCTAGCTAGAATGGATGATGGAACCAGCTGGTTTGGCAGAAGGTATACCTCATTAGGTCATCCCTTGAGGTGGAAATGGCATTGGAAGGATCATCATAGTATGAGGGGAGGACTGAACATCCCCCCTCCAACCTTGGTGTTGGGGTATCTGCCTGGTAGAAATCTGCATCTCAGTCACCCATTGAGACCCTGCTTGCTTGGCTTGCACCACAACATGGTTCAACAATGGCTGACTCCCATGGAATAGGTTTGGGACTGTCTAAACCCAGCAGATTCGTTCCATCAAAATGGGTCAACTGGAAGAATTATTATTATTATATTATTATTATATTATTATCATTATTATTATTATTATTATTATTATTATTATTATTATTATTATTTATTATTTATACCCCATCCATCTGGCTGGGTTTCCCCAGCCACTCTGGGCGGCTTCCAACCAAACACTAAAATACAATAACCTATTAAACATTAAAAGCTTCACTAAACAGGGCTGCCTTCAGATGTCTTCTAAAAGTTTGGTTGTTATTTTTCTCTTTGACATCTGGTGAAAGGGCGTTCCACAGGGCAGGTGCCACTACTGAGAAGGCCCTCAGAATAATGAATTCTGAGACCCACTGCCATGCCTGCTGCTGTCAATAAAGATTTCAACTGATTATATCCCTCCACTGTTGTACAATCTGCTTATTTTGTTGTTCTCATGGGTCACATAATGCACCTGCCTGGGCAATATTAACTTGAGATTCCTGCCATCGTACAATTATCCAAATCACTATACTTTCTCCACCTTGTCAGAACACCAGAGGCATAAGTAAACTGTCAATAAACATCCATAAAAGGGATTATAATAATGAACCTCTGTACCATGAGAAAATAAGAGTAGTATCAAGAGGCAGCCATGGCTCCCAGTTTTCCTCCTCTCCTTTTGTATTTTTGTCAGATTATTGGTCTTTCTTGAAATCTGAGTGTTGGAAATCTCACCTAGCATCCAAAGCATGTGTTTATACTGTTTTTATTTTAAAATAAGGTGTGCCAAGCTCTCTTGTTGTGTTGTGTTATTGTATTGACAAAGCCAGGAATCATGCAATGTAGTTTGCTTAAGTCATTTTGCAGGTACTGATAGGCAAAGAGCATCCATGTTTTCAGAGACGCTTGTCTACTAGGATGCTGTGGTCATTCACTTTGCTTTTTCTGCTTCCTCCTGTTGTGTGCAAAGCAGCTATGAGGTGCCCTGGGACTGATACATTTCCTGTTCCACGTGAGTGGTACCAGTCAGGTGACCTCATCATTGGTGGGATAGCTTCTCAGTTCTATTATTCCATCATTGAAGATTTCTTCAAGGAAAACCCTTCGCAGAATCTGTTTGATATTCCACAGTAAGAGACTCTCCCTCCCCCTTCATTTATGGGATTAATCCTTCCCAGTACTTTATTTAGTATTGTGCATCCTAATAAACTGGCAGGCAGTAAATGATGGCTTTGTCTTTTGTGATAATGAGAATGCTTTCTATTTGGAAAAAAAATGTGCAGATGCGGTTCGTATGCTTGGTTTTAATTGCACCAAATGGATGTGTAATAAGGACCAAGAAGAGGAGAATGGAGATGAAGCTGCTGTACCTAGTCTTGGGGCACAGGCTCTGTTTCATCTTCCTAGAACATATTTAATGACTCAGAAACTGTTTGAGAGAATTTCATTGAAATATTGTTGCTTTTGTGGGCTAGATGCAAAGAATGGTCATCTGCATAGCCTGTTTGAGTATAAAGAGAAAGAGGTGGAGATTATTGTTGTTTTTTTTGGATGGGAGGCCACTGAGATTAAAAGTCAAACAAGACATAATACAGAGATGGCATGATGAATCATAGATTTTATTTGGGCTGAATAGTATGGTGTTTATTATTTTAAGACCACCATAAAAGGTAAGAAGGTTATAGTTCAATATGTATCAGTTTAAGACAGAAAGGGCAATTTGTTTTGTCTACTTCCTGCATTGTAAAATTCTCCTCTGAAATCTTAAACTAACCTCATTTGCAGCATGATAACAAAATTCTACCTGCACATCCTGGCCTTGGCATTTGCTGTAAAAGTGATTAATGAGAATCCCAACCTCTTGCCCAATGTCACACTGGGGTTCCACGTCTATGACAGCTATTATGATGCAAGGATGACCTATCGTAACACTCTGGACTTGCTCTTTAAAATGCATAGATTTGTTCCAAACTACAAATGTGACTCGCAGAAAAACCTCATAGCCATAATCGGAGGACTTAGTTCTGATACCTCCTTCCATATGGCTGATACCCTAAGCCTCTACAAGATTCCACAGGTAGGTTTTATGTGTTGGGTCATGAATTTTTTTCTCCCAAATCACACTCTTCTCTTCCCATTCTGAAAATGATTTTGAGATTCAGAAAGTGAATATGGCTGATGCTTATGCATTACGAGCTGGAATGTCTATCAGAAGTGTAGATTACTCCTTACCAGTAGAAATTGCTACACTAGTGAAAGTCTGAGTCAATGAGACAGCAGGCAGTGCATTGGACACTTCCAACACCAACACCCTGTACCTCCCTTCAACTGCAAAATAAGCTGTCTCTGCAAGGAGCCTGGACCACTTGAGAACTATAAGCTGGCCTTAGGCTCTACCTCCCTGGATAACTTGGATGACTGATGAAAGGGTGCTAACTTATTTTTTAATATTTGAGTTCTGCAAGAATGGACAGACAGATGTTTTGTATGGTACTCATCATCTGGCTCAGAGGACTATAGGGGGATGTGTCCTCCAATTAGTGTGGCCCCGAATTAGCCCTGAATTTCCTGGCAAGGAAATAGCCTGTTCTCAAGAAAGTCCCCAGCCATGCATTCCATTGCAGCAGAGATAGGTCATGACAATTCGTGTTCTCCTTCTTTGGAGAGATCCCATAAAGCCTGGCTGGAAGGAGCACAGGACACCAACATACCACCATGCAAGGAAGTATAATAGCATTCAAAAAATATCTACCACACACACACACACAACACCTTGAACAGGGGAGCCACAGTTCCTCAATCCAGTTGCAGGGTAACTGTGATACTTCCCTGCGCCGTGTGCATCTCATTCATGATTCCAAACAGCTGAACTAGAGTAGCATTCTTCTGGTGCATTAGTGGGATTTGGACAGCATATTAGACATGGCAAAGATATATCTGGGGTTAACGCAAGTAGTGCAGCTTCTCCCAAATGCTAAATCTCCACAGACAGAGGAATTCAAGATTAGGATTGCACCCTACAAATGAAACAAAGGGACATGTCTGACAAGACACAAATACTTTATGAAATAAAATATCCAGAAATTGGATAATATCACCACAACTCTAAAAATTTAAACTGGAAAAAGCATTCAGTTTAACCATCTCAAAATTTCTTCAACAAACATTTGTTGAATGAACAGAAAAATGATCAAAAAAATTGTTTAGACTCACGTACCTTTATAATGTCTGCACTTTTCCTTGTAGCTTACATATGGCTCGTTTCCAGAAAAGGAAAGTGATATAGATCACTTGCTTTCCTTTTACCGCATGGTGCCCAATGAAGCTCATCAGTATATGGCGATTATCAGCTTGCTTCACCATTTTGGATGGAAATGGGTTGGACTCTTTGTTACAGATGACAATGGAGGAGAAAACTTCTTGCAGACTATGGAGCCACTGCTTTACCAACATGGAATCTGTTCAGCCTTCACACGAAGAATGGAAAAAGTAGCTCATTTTGATTTGGGAGGTGAAATTTTCAACATGCTCAATGAATATTATGTGGATGTCACAAATGATAAAGCCAATGCATTCAACATCTATGGAGATTCTCTGACACTGAGCTGGCTAAGATTTCTTCTATTTATACGAGATCCTGAAAATAAGGAAATCACATCACTTAGAAAGGTGTGGATCATGACAACACAAATTGATTTCATATTACTGAGTTATCAAAAGTCTTGGGATCTTGAGCCCTTTCAAGGTGCCATTTCCTTTACCATTCAATCAAAAGAGCTTCTTGAGTTCAATGAATTTCTTCAGATCATAAAACCTTACTGGAACCCAGCAGATGGTTTTCTCAAGGACTTCTGGGAGCAAGCATTTGACTGTACATTTCCAGATCTGCTCATGCAAGATACTGAAACATGCACAGGGAAGGAAAAGTTAGAGTGTCTTCCTGGGCATCTGTTTGAAATGGGCATGACTGGCCACAGCTACAGTATCTACAATGCTGTCTTTGTTGTCGCTCATGCTTTGCATGCTATTTATTCATTCAAATCAAAGCACAGAGCACTGGCAGGAGACAAAAGGTTTCAGCTTCAAGATCTGCAGCCTTGGCAGGTAACATGTTGCAAACAATACATTATTTCCATGAGCCAATTACCCCAAGTCTGAACTTTGTGACACAGGACATTTTTAAAGTGATATCATTTTGTAACATTTCTATCTGCTATATGAAAATAGCTCATTTTTAATACTTGGTTAGGTGCAGATTCATAAGCAATAGTCATAGAAAAGGGAGTAACACAATGCAAACAAAATATTATTTCAGTTAGCCAATTACTCCAAAGCCACAAATCATGAAATATGATATTTTTAAAGTGATAACATTTTGTGCGCACCCGTTTTCCTGTATATTTAGCATGCACAGAATTTTAGCCTTCTACTGCAATATTCTAACTTTTCTATGCACTGGATTGAAATTGCTCATTTTTTTATATTTGGCCTTCAGTATATATTTTTCTTTTTTCTTTTCCCCCCTTGTTCTCTTTGAATCAGCTCCACTATTTTCTGCAAGGCATTTCGTTTAACAATTCAGCAGGGCAAACAATGTCCTTTGATGAAAAAAGGGAAATGGGAGGTGGATTTGATATCACGAACATGATCACGTTCCCAAACAAGTCCTTCCTTCAAGTTGGACGTGTTGATCCTGATGCTCTTGAAGGAGAAGCATTCATCATTCATGAAGATATGATTGTGTGGCACAGAGGTTTTAATGAGGTCTGCATTCTAAGAATCCATCTGCTGCCCACTGTTCTTAAGACATGTTCTTTGGGTGTCAGAAATTCCCATCTTTAAAATTGCAGAGGGGAAAAATTGGTTCTCTGGCACATTCAATGCAACTTTAAAGGTAAAGGTACCCCTGTCCATTAGGTCCAGTCATGGATGACTCTGGGGTTGCGTACTCCTCTCGCTCTATAGGCCGAGGGAGCAGGCATTTGCAGACAGCTTCTGGGTCATGTGGCCAGCATGACTAAATTGCTTCTGGAGAAACCAGAGCAGCACATGGATACGCCGTTTATCTTCCTGCCAGAGTGGAACTTATTTATCTACTTGCACTTCGTGTGCTTTCAAACTGCTAGGTAGGCAGGAGCTGGGACTGAACAACAGGAGCTTACCCAGTTGCGAGGATTCAGACCGCCAATCTTCTAATCGGCAAGCCCTAGGCTCTGTGGTTAAGACCACAGCGCCACCCACATCCCTAATGCAACTTTAGGGTTGCCATATTTCAACTGTTGTTGAGCATTTCCTTAGCAAGGTCCCAAAACTGATGACTTGGGGTTTTTTAAATAAACCCCCCCAAAACACATTTTTTTTGTTTACTTGCCTAAGATCCAGGAGAAACCACCGCCTTCCGTAAAGTCCCCCCCTCCCCGACATAACTTGCACCTTTGAAATCCCTGTAATGTCCAGGAAAATCTAGAGGTATGGCAGCCCTATGTAACTTTCAACAGCTAAATTTGGGGTTTATATTTACAGTGCCTTGCATATATATAAAGCAAAGCTCTAGAATACACATGAAATTTATTCAGATTCCCCCATTTGTCAATCTCTTTATCAATAGCTTAGTAAAAACACATGTGCTGCTGGGAAAATGTCCCTTTCATCTCCAGGCAGGGTTAGAAAGGAAATACTGGTGAAATTTTTGGACCAAAAGTCAGACTTGGCATAAGGCAGCTGGGTGAACTATGAAAAACATTGGGATCCACTCCTAACCTATGCCAAAGTTTTGCAATTGTATTACAGCATTTCATAAGTCAAATGGTGAAGTTTAACTTATGAAATGCTGTAAAACATTTGCAAAACTTTGGCATAGGTTACCCCCAATCCATGATTGCAAAACTTTGGCACAGTTTTGAAGTGTTTTGGACAGTGCTGAGTGGTGGTAACTAGGAACCAAGATTGATGTATCACTTACTCTGTCCCCCCACCCCCGGAGTTATGCAATAAACACCGCAAAACTATTGCAAGACTATAGCACAAGGGGGAGTGATTTTGGCAATATTGCATTTGTGGTAACCGATAGAGCACCGTGCTGGGAATATCAGCCATACAGTTTTGAGGGTTTCAAATTTAGGGTTTCTGCTGCAAAATAATTGCAAATTTTATCATAGGTTTGGAGGGGATCCCAAATAATGGAATTTTACAGCTGTATAGGACAATTCTTTTAAAAAGACCTGTGCTGAGTAGGGAACTAAACACAGTTTCTCCTATCCTCTGAAACTGCTTTCCTGCTATGGATAGGTGATTCCCCTTTCTCTATGTAATGACCACTGCCACCCTGGCAATCAGAAGCAAAAGAAAGAAGGAGAAAAGTTTTGCTGCTATGGTTGTGCTCCATGTTCAGAAGGGGAAATTTCAAACCAGGATGGTAAGTTACATAGCACTCATATGTTTCATCCTATGAGGACAATGGCAAGGCTAGATGGTATCATTTCAGGCGGTTATTTTAGAGCAAAAAGCAAGTAAGGAGCAACATGATAAAAATGAATAAAATTCTTCAATGCATGGGGAAATAGGATAAACAGAACACTAGAGCTCGGGGGCATCTATGGAAATTGAGTGCTGGATGATTCAGAACAGGCTAAAGAGAATTAACTGCTTCATGAAGTTAGTGATTTAACCATGGAATGCATTCCTACAAGATGCAGTGGGAAACAATCACTTGAAAGTCTTTAAAGGAGGATAAGACAAAGTCATGGAGGACAAGGCTATCAATGGCTATGACCGCTGATGGCTATGCTGTGCCTCCATCATCAGAGGCTGAAATTTCAAAATAACAAGTGCTGGGAAGTGTGGAGGTTGGGGAAGACTTCTGTTTGACTCAGGTCCCGCTTGCAGGCTTCCCATAGGTCTCTGGTTGGCCACTGTGAAATCAGGAAACTAGATGAGATGGGTCACTGTCCTGATGTAGCAGGTGATTATGTTATTATGTGAAAAAGAAAGGCTGTTAGAAGGATTTCAACACAGATATTATAAATTAGCACACAAATGATTTTAATAAGCCTAAAAATACACTGAGTTTAAAACACTCATATATGAACACTGTGACACATGGAAGGGAAAATACTGTTGAAAATTATAATAGCTTTTAGAATAAGTGAGATCAAAGCATTTATATTGGAACACTAAAATACATGCATTCCAATAGGTATAATTTCATTTCAGTGAAGCAGTCACATAGCCGACAAAGTACTGTTTCATCAACATTTAAATTTAACATTGTTTATTTTTCAGATATGAATGACTGTTTCAGATGCCCCAAAACTCAGTATCCTAACAAGAACAAAACTGCCTGCATTGAAAAAACGATGACCTTTCTTTCTTATGAAGAACCTTTAGGGATCAGTTTAGCATCAGTTGCCCTTTCTTTCTTCCTCATCACAGCTTTGGTGCTAGGAACATTCATTAAGTACAGAGACACTCCCATAGTCAAAGCCAACAACCGGGACCTCACCTACTCTCTCCTTGTCTCTCTCCTGCTCTGCTTCCTCTCTTCCTTGTTATTTCTGGGTGAACCTAGCACAGTCTCCTGTTTCCTCCGGCAACCAACGTTTGGCATCATCTTCTCTGTAGCCGTTTCTTGTGTGTTGGCCAAAACTATCACTGTAGTTGTAGCTTTCATGGCCACTAAGCCAGGGTCCAGCATAAGGAAGTGGGTAGGGAAAAGACTGGCCTACTCAGTTGTGCTTCCCTGTTCTCTTATTCAATCAACTATCTGTACTGTGTGGTTGATGACATGTCCCCCATTCCCTGATCTGGACATGCACTCTTCAACAGAAGAAATCATTGTGCAATGTAATGAAGGCTCAGTCACCATGTTTTATTGTGTCCTTGGCTACATGGGCCTCTTGGCCATTGCCAGCTTCGTTGCCGCATTTGCAGCCCGCAAGTTACCTGACAGTTTTAATGAAGCCAAGTTCATTACCTTCAGCATGTTGCTCTTTTGCAGTGTTTGGCTGTCTTTTTTTCCAGCCTACCTGAGCACAAGTGGAAAATACATGGTGGCTGTGGAGATCTTCTCCATCTTGTCCTCCAGTGCTGGGTTATTGGGCTGCATCTTTGCCCCTAAATGCTACATCATTGTTCTGAGGCCAGAACTGAACAACAGGGAGCAACTTATAAGAAAAAAGAATTAAACAGGGTTTTTCCCCTTCACTCTGGTAAATTCTAAATATGTGGTAGTTAAGAGTTGAAGACAAAATACTCACTCACTCTCTCTCTCTCTATATATATATTCCAGTAGCAAACGTACTTGAGATCACTTTTTTGCCATTTGTTTATTTATATTTTCTATACACAGGTCCCACTATCCAAATGCCTTTTATATGAAAAATCTTTTATTCTAACATGAGTAATTAGTGCCCAAACCTTGTTATATGCACCACAGGCTCAGATATCACAACAGTTGGACGTGTGTTTAGTACTGTAAACAAACAAGCTGACTTTCCTTGCATGCATGCCTTTTGGAAGGCTTCAGAGTGTTTTCATGGGGTTTTCACACTTTGAGGGTCAACATTTTGAGGTCAAAAACACATTAGAATGTTCTCATAGGTATTAATGGAAACTGTTGGCTCCTTAGGGAAACACTCACCTAAGAAACAATTTTCTGAGAATGTATTTTATTCAAATAGTGTGATCTGTAAGTAGACAAATACAACAGCTTAGGAGTGTCAGATATCACAGCTATACCTGAGTTCCCTGTGGAACAGCCTCCCTTCAGCTGTAAAGGAATTAAGAACTACACAACTTTTAGAATACATCTGATTGTGGCCCCGTATTGGGAGGTTTTTAATGCTTGTTGTTTTTATTATAATTTTGGACATGTTGTAAGCTGTCCAGAGTGGCTGGGGAAACACAGCAAGATGGGTGGGGTATAAATAAAATAATGGTGGTGGTGGTGGGTTCGGGTCAAGAAGGCCTCCCTCTCCCCTGTGGTGTGGGTCTGATGGAAGTAGGTGAACTTAAATCCAACCCCTTCTAGGTGGCAGTGTGTGCTTTGCCAGAATTGTTAACAGCTGAGTTTGAGCAAAATCACACTGAAGAGAATTAGTACTATTTAAATAAACACACTTCACTTGTGTCACACCTCTTTATTTCATGGTTATTGTCACAATAGTATAGTCTCCCTCATCTTGATGGCACATCTGGATTTTGCCACAAATTTATCACGTAGATAAATAAGAGCTGCCAAGTCATGTGGCAAAACTGGAGTTGGAAAGTCACCTTCCTTTCAAGATTTGATGCTTTGAGTCACAATACAAAATAGACTCTGACTTTCCTGCTGATGTTTTCACATACCATGGAACACTTCAAGCTAATTGCCACTTTTTGTGCCACAAAAGGGCAGAAGCAGTGCATAGGGCATTGTAGGCAGATTTGAGAATAAACACCGAACTCAACATGTTGCAATAAAAGAAAAAAAACTCCAACCCTCATTGGAACTAAAACTTTTCAAAAGTTATTAAGTCATCGTACAATTATCCAAATCACTATAATTTGTCCACCTGGTCAGAACACCAGAGGCATAAGAAAACTGTCAATAAACAGCCATGAAAGGGATTATAATGATGAATCTCTGTATCGTGAGGAGATAGGAATAGTATCTAGAGGTAGCCATGGCTCCCTATTTTCTTTCTCCCATTTTGTATTTTCATCATATTATTGGTCTGCCTTGAAATCTGAGTGTTGAGCATTGGAAATCTCACCTAGCACCCAAAGCATGTGTTTATACTGCTTTGATTTTTAAATAAGGTGTGTCAACCACTTTGTTGTGCTCTATTGACAGAGCCAGGTATCATGCCGTCTAGTTTGCTTAACTCATTCTGCAGGGACTGATAGGCAAAGAGCATCCAAGATTGCAGAGAAGCTTGCCTGCAAGGATGCTGTGGTCATTCACTTTGCTTTTTCTGCTGCCTCCTGTTGTGTGCAAAGCAGCGATGAGGTGCCCTGAGACTGATACATTTCCTGTTCCGCATGAGTGGTACCAGTCAGGTAGCCTCATCGTTGGTGGGATTGCCTCTCAGTTCTATTATTCCATCATCGAAGAATCATTCATTGAAAATCCTTCACAGAATCTGTTTGATAATAATCCACAGTAAGAGACTCTCCCTCCTCCTTCATTTTTGGGATTAATCCTTCCAGTGTTGTTGTTGTTTTTTAAAAAAATATTGTGTATTTTCCTAAAATGACTGGCAATAAATAATTGCTTTGCTCTCTGTGATAATAATATTTTCTATTTTGAAAAGCAGTGTGGAGAAAGGGAGGGAGACTTTGTATGCCTTGTTTTAATTCCGCCAACAAGGACCAACAAGAGGGGGATGGAAGGGTTACTGCTGTGGATGTTCTTGGGGCACCTAATCTGAAAGTGTCCAACCTTCCTAGAACAAATGCCATGAATCAGACACTGTTTGAGTCTCTTTTGTGAGATATTGACCTCATTGTTTTGCGAATTGCTTTGTGAGATATAAACCTGTTTCAATATATTTCATTCATCTGTGAAGTGACACCTGGCACTGGCTGATAAGTGAAATAGAGAAATCTACAAATTTTAACAAAATGTAGTGTGTGTTGGGAGTCTGTTAAGCAGATTGTAGCAACAGCAAGTTGACGGGAGATTAATTCCTTTCCCAAGCCTTGGGTGATTAAAAAACTTTGCCGTCGTTAGCATGAAGTATAAATAATAAAACATCAAAAAATGCTCTTAGAGAGTGCTACTTGCAATTATTTACATGCACTAATATGGATGTTTCCTTCATTCTAATATGCAACATTCCTCTTTTTTTGTTTGAATTAAAATAATTCAATAACATGAATTTGTATTCCAAAACTTTTGTCTTTCCAATTCCTTGAACTCCAAATGCAAGCTTCAAAAATGATTGAACCCTGTGAAGATTTTGTGGCTTAAGAACACAGTCATTAAATTAGTGAAATAAAGATCAATATGCTCTGTATGCATTACTGACCATGGTATAGTGATATAGAAGTGAAGTAAAGGAGTTAGTTTATTCTTCTGTGAAATTTAGAATTGAATATATTTGATAGTGGTGATGGAAAGAACCTTAAAATTGTGATGAAGAAAAAACATTTCACCCTATTTTTCTATACCTGTCTTACATAGAAGAGGTGACTTCTGGTATGTTAGAAGTGAATGATTGCACCTAAAACAAGTCTCCAATCTTATACAAAAATACTTGGAAGTTATCCCCATTGAACTCATTTGCACTTGCATTTGAGTAGAACTGTGCTAGGTTGGTTCTGATTAGTTCTTTTTAAAAACAATGTCGCTTTTAAAGTAATCATTAACTTGTCTTATTTTAACTTGTTTATTAAACTGATAATTATTTTTAAAGCAAATGCATAGTGCAATCCTATAAATGAATACCAGAAACTGTCTTGTATAAGGATGGTAGTAACTGTAACTAATTCAATGAAATATTCTTGCTTTCCTGGTCTAGATGCATAGAATAATCACCTTCATGTCCATTTTGAGTACAAAGAGAAAGACTTGGATGTTGTTGCAGTCATTTTTTTTTGGGGGGGGGGGAGGTGGATATTAAAAACCAAACAAGAGCTAACTAAAAGGTGGTAAAAGAAATATAGAAATGGCATGATGAGTAATACATTTTATTTGGGCTGAAGAGTTTGATATTTATTATTTTAAGACCAGCATAAAAGATAAGGTTATCACTAAATATGTATAAGTTTGAGACAGAAATGGCAATTTGTTTTGTATACTTGCTGCATTGTAGAATTCTCCTCTGAAATTTGAAACTAACCTCATTTGCAGCATGATAACAAAATTCTACCAGCACATCCTGGCCTTGGCATTTGCTGTAAAAGTGATAAATGAGAATCCCAACCTCTTGCCCAATGTCACACTGGGGTTCCACATCTATGACAGCTATTATGATGCAAGGATGACCTATCGTAACACCATGGACCTGCTCTTTAAAATGCATAGATTTGCTCCCAACTATAAATGTGACTCGCAGAAAAACCTCATCGCCATAATCGGAGGTCTTAGCTCTGATACCTCCTTCCATACGGCTGATACCTTAAGCCTCTACAAGATTCCACAGGTAGGTTTTATGAGTAAAAGGTAAAGGTAAAGGTACCCCTGACTGTTAGATCCAGTTGCAGACGTCTCTGGGGTTGCACACTCATCTTACTCTATAGTCCAAGGGAGCCGGCGTTTGTCTGCAGACAGCTTCCGGGTCATGTGGGCAGCATGACTTTGCTGCTTCTGGTGAACCGGAGAAGTGCAAGGAAACACCATTTACCTTCCCACTGGAGTGGTACCTATTTATCTACTTGCAGTTTGATGTGCTTTCAAACTGCTAGGTGGGCAGAAGCTGGGACCGAACAGTAGGAGCTCAGCCTGTTGCGGGGATTCAAACTACCAACCTTCTGATTGGCAAACCCTAGGCTCTGTGCTTTAGACCACAGCGCCACCTGTGTCGAGGTTCTGATTAGTTCTTAGATTTTATGAGTAGGGTCATAAATTTTTGTTCCACAAATCACACACTTCTCTTATCATTCTGAAAGTGATTTTGAGATTCAGACGGTGAGTATAACTGATGCTGAAGCATTACAAGCTGGAAAGTCTGTCAAAAATGTAGATTACTCCTTACAAGTAGAGATTGCTACACCAGTGAAGGTCTGAGGCAAACAGGCAGCAGGTAGCACCTTGGACACTTCCATTTCCACCAACCTGTTCTACACAACAACTGCAAGAGAATTTGTCTTTGCAAGGAGCCAGGTTGACCTAAAGACTTACAAAGCTGACCATAGGCTCTGCCTCCTTGGTAACTGAATAAAGGGACCTAATTTATTTTGCACTATTGGACATTTGCAGGGCTAGAGAGGTTCTGTATAATACTGATAATGTCTGTTCTTTTGCTGTTAGCTTGCATATGGCTCATTCCCCCAAGAGGAGAGTGATATAGATAACTTCCTTTCCCTTTACCGCATGGTGCCCAATGAAGTGCATCAGTATATGGCAATTATCAGCTTGCTCCAGCGTTTTGGATGGACATGGATTGGACTCTTTGTTACAGATGATGATGGAGGAGAAAATTTCCTGCAGACCCTGGAGCCCATGCTTTATCAGCATGGGATCTGTTCAGCCTTCACACAAAGAATGGAAAAAATAGCTCGTTTTGATATGGTGGGTGAAATTTTTGATATGCTTGATAGGTATTACGTGGGTGTCACAAATGATAAAGCCAATGCATTCATTGTCTATGGAGATTCTCTGACATTGACCTGGCTGAGATCTGTTATGTATCTACGAGATCCTGAAAATAAGGAAAGTGAATCATTTAGAAAGGTTTGGATCATGACAACACCAATTGATTTCGTATTATTGAGTTTTCAAAAGTCTTTGGATCTTGAGCTCTTTCAAGGTGCCATTTCCTTCACCATACACTCCAAAAAGCTTCTCAAGTTCAATGAATTTCTTCAGATCATAAAACCTTATTGGAATCCAGGCGATGGTTTTCTCAAGGACTTTTGGGAGCAAGCATTTGACTGTCCATTTCCAGATCTGCTCATGCAAGATATTGAAACATGTACAGGGGAGGAGAAGTTACAGAGTCTTCCTGGGCATGTGTTTGAAATGGACATGACTGGCCACAGCTACAGTATCCACAACGCTGTCTTTGTTGTTGCTCATGCTTTGCATGCTATTTATTCATTCAGATCAAAGCAAAGAGCAATGGTTGGAGGCAAAAGGTTTGAACTTCAAGATCTGCAGCCCTGGCAGGTAACCTGCTGCAAACAAAATATTATTTCAGTGAGTTAATTTCTCTGAGGCCAGACATCAAGTGATAACATTTTGTGATTGTGATTATTTCCAGTATATTTAGTATGTACAGAATTTTAGCCTTCTATTGCTTTGTTATAACATTTCCATCTGCTATATGAATATAGCCCATTGTG
This sequence comes from Podarcis tiliguerta, assembly GCF_965153285.1. Classification (NCBI taxonomy): domain Eukaryota; kingdom Metazoa; phylum Chordata; class Lepidosauria; order Squamata; family Lacertidae; genus Podarcis; species Podarcis tiliguerta. The sequence continues at coordinate 46,080,224 of NC_139546.1, forward strand.
GATATTTGGCCTTCATTCTAGATATATATATTCCTTCTTTTCCCTTTTTCTGTTTTAATCAGCTGCACCATTTTCTGCAAGGCATTTCATTCAACAACACAGCAGGAGAAACAATTTCCTTTAATGAAAAAAGGGAAATGAGAGGTGGATTTGACATCACAAACATGATCACATTCCCAAACAAGTCCTTCCTTCAAATGAAAGTTGGACGAGTTGATCCTGATGCTCTTGAAGGAGAAGCATTCATCATTCATGAAGATATGCTTGTGTGGCACAGAGGTTTTAATCAGGTCTGCATTCTAGGAATCCTTCTGGTCCTCACTGGTCTTATGACGTGTTCTTTAGGTGTTTGAAATTCCATTTTGTTTAAAACTGTTGTTTCTATCTGATATGGCCAAGGAATAATGTGGCTGCCTAGCACATTAAAAATTGACAACAGGGAAAAAAACATTACATTTTTGTATAACTATATCTTCCATATACATAAAGCAAAGCCTTGGCATACATAAATGAAATTACTACATAGGCGCCCATTCGGTAACCTCTTTTTATAATATATGGAGACAATAACTCAGTAATAGAATAGTTACTGCATGCAAAAGTTCCCAGGTTCAATCCATTGCATCTCCAGGCAGGGTTAAAATGAAGTCCTGTTGAGCTGTTTTTCAATTGTTTTCCAGCATTTTGCAGAACAAACAAAACATTTCGGAGAGCCCTTGAACTGTTGACCTGACAAACTTAGTGCCCTACTAGTAACCCCTCTCCATTAATGCAAAACCTTGGCACAGGTTTGGTTTGAATTGAAGAATATTAGAATGGGGGTGACCAGCATTGCACCTTGTTGGAGAAGTTCGACAATATTTTGGGACACTTCAAAATTTGGGGATGTCGCTGCAAAATGATTGCAAAGTTTGTCATAGGTTTGGAGGGAATCCCAAATAACGTGATTCATAGTTAACACAACTGCATAATGCAGCTCTTTTATATTAAACCTTTATTTGCTGAGTAGTGAATTTCATTAATACAAGTCAAATAAACAATCAGTTTTTCCGATCTTCTGAATGGCTTTCCTGCTATGGATAGGTGATTCCCCTTTCTCTGTGTAATGACCACTGTCATCCTGGCAATCAGAAGAAGAAAAAAGAAGGAGAAAAGTTTTGCTGCTATGGTTGTGCTCCTTGTTCGGAAGGGGAAATTTCAAACCAGGATGGTAAGTCATGCAGCACTCATATTTTTCTTCCTCTAAGGACAGTAGCAAGGCTAGATGGTAGCATTTCAGGGGGTTATTTTAGAGCAAAAAGCAAGAAAGGAGCAACATGATAAAAATGATTAAAATTCTTCAATGCATGGGAAAATACGATAAACAGAAAACTAGAGCTCATGGGCATCTTTGGAAATTGAATGCTGGATGATTCAGAACAGGCAAAAGAAAATTAACTGCTTCATGAAGTTCGTGATTTAACCATAGAATTCATTCCTACAAGGTGCAGTTGGAAGCAATCACTTGAAAGCCTTAAAAGGAGGGTAAGACAAAGTCATGGAGGACAAGTCTATCAATGGCTATGACCTCTGATGGCTTTGCTCTGCCTCCATCATCAGAGACTGAAATCTTCAAAATACCAGTTGCTGGAAAGTGTGGGCATTGGGGGAGACTTCTGTTTCACTCAGGTCCTGCTTTCAGGCTTCCCATAAGCATCTGGTTGGCCACTGTGAAATCAGGAATCTACATAAGATCGGTCAATGTCCTGATGTAGCAGGTGATTATGTTCGTATGTGAAACAGAAAGGCACTTAAAAGGATTTCAGCGCTATAAACTTAGCACACAAATGATTTTAATAAGCCTAAAAAATACACTGAGTTTAAAACACTCATATATGAACACTGAGAAACATGGAATCAATAGGTTTCATTTCATGCCAGCAAAGAAGCAATATGGAAGATAAAATACTGTTAAAAAGTATGATAGCTTTCAGAATAAGTGGGATCAAAGCATTTATATTGGAGCACTAAAATACATGCGTTTCAATTCACTAAAATACATGCATTTCAATGCATTTCATGTCAGTGAAGCAGTCACATAGCAGACAAAGTGCTGTTCAATCAGTATTGAAATTTTACCTTGTTTATTTTTCAGATATGAATGACTGCTTCAGATGCCCCAAAACTCAGTATCCTAACAAGAACAAAACTGCCTGCATTGAAAAAACGATGACCTTTCTTTCTTATGAAGAACCTTTAGGGATCAGTTTAGCATCGGTTGCCCTTTCTTTCTTCTTCATCACAGCTTTGGTGCTTGGAATATTCATTAAGTACAGAGACACTCCCATAGTCAAAGCCAACAACCGGGACCTCACCTACTCTCTCCTTGTATCTCTCCTGCTCTGCTTCCTCTCTTCCTTGTTATTCCTGGGTGAACCTAGCACAGTCTCCTGCCTCCTCCGGCAACCAACGTTTGGCATCATCTTCTCTGTAGCCGTTTCTTGTGTGTTGGCTAAAACTATCACTGTAGTTGTAGCTTTCATGGCCACCAAGCCAGGGTCCAGTATAAGGAAGTGGGTAGGGAAAAGACTGGCCTACTCAGTTGTGCTTCCCTGTTCTCTTATTCAATCAACTATCTGTACTGTGTGGTTGATGACATGTCCCCCATTCCCTGATCTGGACATGCACTCTTTAGCAGAAGAAATCATTGTGCAATGTAATGAAGCGTCAGTCACCATGTTTTATTGTGTCCTGGGCTACATGGGGCTCTTGGCCATTGCCAGCTTCGTTGCCGCATTTGCAGCCCGCAAGTTACCTGACAGTTTTAATGAAGCCAAGTTCATTACCTTCAGCATGTTGCTCTTTTGCAGTGTTTGGCTGTCTTTTTTTCCAGCCTACCTGAGCACAAGTGGAAAGAGCATGGTGGCTGTGGAGATCTTCTCCATCTTGGCCTCCAGTGCTGGGTTATTGGGCTGCATCTTTGCCCCTAAATGCTATATCATTATTCTTAGGCCAGAACTGAACAACAGGGAGCAACTTATAAGAAAAAAGAATTAAACAGGTTTTTTCCCCCTTCACTCTGGTAAATTTTAAATATGTGATAGTTAAGAGTTGAAGACAAAATACTCACTCACTCTCTCTCTGTATATATATTCCAGTAGCAAACGTACTTGAGATCACTTTTTTGCCATTTGTTTATTTATAATTTCTATACACAGGTCCCAGAGTGGTTGGGGAAACCCAGCAAGATGGGTGGGGCATAAATAAAATAAAATAAAATAAAATAAAATAAAATAAAATAAATAAAATAAAATAATGATGATGGTGATGGTGATGGTGATGGTGATGGTGATGATGGTGGTGATAAGGCTTTAGACTAGTTCAAGGTTACTTCTAAACTTCCTTTTTTGGAATAAACATTTGTAATTGTAATGATATAGATGATGAAACCTTTTATAATTACAGATGCCACATAATTTTCTTCTTGGTATGTTTTTATTATGGACTTAGTACATCATATAGCTGTATCCTATATTTCTTTATTGCCATTTGTGACAGCTTATTATCCCCCCTTTTCTTTTAAAACTAATTTCCTCTTCTTCTTTTTCTATGTAACCTGTGTCTAGTTACTAAAATTTAATAAAATATTTTTGGAAAAACACACACACTGGAATATGGAACCGTTTGTGTGACACACCTGCACACTGCAGCCATATTACTAACCTGTCATGACACAAAGTTTAGAAAGCCCTGTTCTATGTCCTTGGGCTAGCTGCTTTCTCTCTCTCAGCCTACCCTACCTCATCGGGTTGTTGTAAACATGTGGGTAGGAAGAACCATGTACATCACCTTGCTCAGAGTATGGTGCTGATAACGCCAAGGTTACAGATTGGATCTCTGTAAGGGACAGATGCATATTCCTTCATTTCAGGGGTTTGACTAGATGGTTCTCAGGGTCCCTTCCAACTCTATGATTCTGTGACACACTCTCTCTCTCTCTATATATAATCGGTTTGATTTCTATCAATATATTTTTAATGCAATTTTATTGGACTGCATACCACAGTTCAGGGCCAACAGGATTCAAGTATCATTAATGAGTAATGTCAAGGAAGCTATAACCAGCAAGAAAGCTTCCTTCAGAAAAAGAAAGCCTTTTCCAAATAAGAAAGATGAAAGGCAACATATCCTGTAAAAGCAATGCAAGCGCAATTCAAAGAGGATTTTACTAAATAAACAAATACAAAGACCAACAATAAAATATTATTTCAATGCATAAGAAACAGATGACCACTTGGAAGGCAGTTAGGCCTTCCTTTCTTTTCCTTTTAGTAGCTTTTTTAATTAATAATTTTATTTTGATTTTGACAAAGTAGTAATATTAAATAAATAAGAATGAAAATGTGCACCCCTCCCGCAAGACCATTGTAACAATCCAATCTCGGAAAATTTCAACACCTCTTGCCATGGTTTGACCCCATTCCATTTTAACAGTACAAATTCTACAAATGTCTTCCATATATCCTCAAAATCATTTCTCCTGCATATCCCCTGTCTTACCTTAATAGCACAAGTTAATTTATCATTAATAGCTATATTAATGATATAGGCACCTGTCAGGGAACTACCATCAGTGCCGGAGGGAGAGAGCAAAAGCCAGAGGGATTCCAGAGAGCGTCCAGGGATCGGGAGAAGCAGCCCATCTTCTGGGGAAGAGAATCAGCGTAGCACCAGTGGAGAAGGGGGGCAGATGGGGGAAGCGGCGAGGCAGTCCCATGACTTCTTGCCTGGGACCAGCGGGGAGAGTAGGGGTCCTCCGTTGCCCATGCCCTCCTTGCGCAGAAGGCTTTCGCACAGAGAGGGTAGGCGGAGACTAGGCGTCAAAGAGCTTCTTTGCTGGAAGAAGTTTAAGAAATGCCCACTCACGGATTCTGCCAGCGACTTAGTCAGCCACGGGTGAGTGGCGGTCCGGACAGATAAAGTTTACTTTGGCAGCCCTGCCAGGTGTTTGCACCCAGCCAGGGAGATAGTTGCCTGCTTGCGCACGAGCAACCCCTTAGAAACCATTACAGCACCTCTTTGTACAATTCTTCCATTTTATATTCACCTTGCCCCTTCCACTTCCTACCTATAATAACTTGTGCAGCTGTCAATAAATATGTGAGCAAGTCCTTCATAGTCTGTGTACCTTCCATGCCACCATATAATTGATACTAATGCTACCTCTGGACTTTCAGTCAGCTTTAACTCAGTGATTTCAGTTATCTCTTTAAACACCCTTTGCCAAAGTTAGGCCTTTCAATGACAATGAAGTGAAGGCTAGAAAAAGAGACTGTAGAAAAACTGAATGAATTCTTTCCATATGTTGTCACCACAGGAGAAGATTTAGGACAGGTTCTTTTGCCTGAAGTAACTTTCTCAGTAAGGGAATGTGAGGAACTGAGGCAAAGGTGGTGACAGAAGGTAAACTTCTAGGACTTAATCAGTAGTGGATGGCATAGAGGGGCAGGAGCACTCACCTTTCCTCTCCTGCAAATTGGCTCATGAGTCCCTAAATTAGAAGGAAAATATTTTTCTTATACCTGTTCCAAAAGTAAAGCCTCAAGAATGAGAACAGGGAAAGAGGGGAGATCCTACAGGTACTGTGTCTCAGCTCAATTAAATGAGCTGTCAAAAGGCACTGGTGTTTTGAAACCTTGTGTCTTGTGCCTGTTCTCTGCTACACATGTTTGTAGCTCTCCTCAGCATCATTTTGCTGTGTTGAATTCGATCTTTTATCTTCATATTGTTCTGTTATTTAACAGCCATGCCATTCTATCCCATATTATGCTGCAATGAAGCTGGCTCTCCTGCAATAGAACAGTGCAGCTGGCTCTCTGGCTCACTTAAATGTGCAGAATCCAACACATGGGGCAGGCCTAGTGACAGTTATGTGGTGCAGGCTATTGGTGCAGTAGCAGAGGTGAAATGTTAGGAGCATCAGAAAATTTCTGGAGAGATTAGTAAAGAATTTTAGATAAAATTCTGTGATTATTATAATAGCCATATCATTCTATGCTAAGCCCTTACTTTTCAAAAATAAAATATAATAGAAGAAAAATGCACATAGCAGAAAAATGCACAGATTATTTTCTTCTTCTTAGTAGTTGTTGTTTGTTGTTCAGCTCAGGTTTCAGCAGAAGGATATAGCATTTAGGGGCAAAAATGCAACCCAGCAGCCCAGCACTTGAGGCCAAGATGGAGAAGATTTCCACAGCCACCATGTCTTTTCCACTTGTGCTCAGGTAGGCTGGAACAAAAGACAGCCAAACACTGCAAAAGAGCAACATGCTAAATGCAATAAACTTGGCTTCGTTAAAGCTGTCAGGTAATTCACGGGCTACAAACGCCACAATGAAACTTGCAATGGCCAAAAAGCCTATGTAAGCCAAGACTAAGTAAAACATGAAAAGTGACGCTTCGTTGCATTTTACAATTATTTCTTTCGCTACCGATTGCATGTCTAAATCAGCAAAGGGGGGAGAGGTTGCCAGCCACACCATGCAAATATTTGCTTGGATAAGAGTGCAGAGGAAGACAATGGAGTTGCCCAGTCTTTTCCCCACCCACTTCATCATGTTGGATCCTGGTTTGAAAGCTACAACCACTGTGATGGTTTTGGCCAAGATGCACGAAATAGCTGCTGAGAAGATAATGCCAGATGTTGGTTGTCGGAGGAGGCAGGTCACTTTATTGGGTTTGCCCAGGAAAAGCAACGAAGAGAGGAAGCAGAGAAGGAGGCAGATGAGAAGGGTGTAAGTGAGATCCCTGTTGTTGGCTTTTACAATGGGGGTATTATGATACCTCAGAAAGGTTCCTAGCACCAAAACTGTGATAAAGGCAGAGGAAACAGCCGTTGAGGCTAAACTGATCCCCAATGGTTCTTCAAAAGAAAGAAAGTGTATTGTTCTTGGGATGCATCTATCTCTGCTCATAATTGGATATTGATCATCAGGGCATCTGAAACAATATTCTGTATCTGAAAAGTAGGAATAGGTTGAACTTCAGTGACTTATGAACAATTATGTGCCTCCCTATGGAAGTTATTGCTCATGTTCCAAGCAAACCAGTCATCCTAAGAAAATGGGAACACAGGAATCTTCTTTACAGAAAGCCAGTACCAAGTGGATTACAATGTACATACACACATAACACCATAAGGGAATAAAAAAGGGCTAATCATATAATACGTTAATATATTGCCTATCATACCACTTATGAAAAAACAAAAACAACACACCCAGCATAAGCATGATAACAAACAATATTACCCATACCCAAATGATAAGCAAAGAATATTCCTATTCATGGATTAGCAGATAAACAACTGCCCCCCCCCTTTAAACTCCCCACGCCACACAAATGCCTGGTGTCAGGCCAGCAAATCAGGTCAGTGGGTCCAGTGTCCTCATCCAGGGATGGTCTAGCATCTCTTCTCTCCCTTCAGGGGGAAGCAGCAGCAAGGCAAAGCAGGAAGATGGTAGTTTTCCCTGCTTTGCAATTGGTCCAGCTACTGCTCCTCTCCAGCTGTCACATATTTATCATTTGCTACAATTGTTCTTGTAAAAATAATACAAAAACATCAGCAATGTTTATCTTCTGTATTAATCAGAATTGTGTTTGAACCACTTTAAGTATATTTGTTCCTATGATGTTTTGAAGTATATATGTACAAGTAACTCATTCTGAAGTGAGTGGGGCTTTATTTAGGACTGCAGCTTTATTCGTCCTTAAAGACTTCCTTGAGAATTGCATTCATTGCATTTATTTAATTCCAGTTATGAATCATTTCCCATAGAACACCTCAAAGGAATTTAACAATAAATATAATTATAACAATTTAATACAGTCAAATTTCGGTCCCAGAACAGCTCTGTTTTGGAACGTTTCTGCTCCTGAAAACCCAGAAGTAAATGCTCTGCTTTTCGAATGTTTTTTGGAAGCCGAATATCCGACAGGGCTTCTGCTTGAGTGCAGGAAGCTCTTGCAGCCAATTGGAAGCCGCACCTCATTGTCAAACATTTCAGAAGCCAAACGGGCTTTCGGAAAGGATTACCTTCGACAACTGAGATTTGACAGTACATGGAAATAATTAGATCAGTTTCACACATTAAAAAAAATTAGATCCTATACAGATACAGAACAGATTCCCCCCCAAAAAAATTTCAACTGAAAAGCTTAGTGAAAAATACAGCTCTTCAATCAGCACCAAAAAGGCAGTATCAATGGTGACTGTAATGTACCAAAGGTTAGGGGCCACCATGCTTAAAACCAATTCCTATACTGTATAGAATGGACCTCTGATGACAGTAGTTACAGGAGGGCCTGGAAGATACTGGAAGACAGTAGAGAAATATATTGATATTCTAAGCAGTGAGGTGTGGTTAAATGCACACCTCATTGTAAATAGGTATAACATGATAATACATTTTAACCCTGTATGGTGAAATTGGAAGGAGCACTCTATCACCTACCAGTTTGATTTGAAACCTTTCCTTCTGGACATGGAACACAATCATAGCAGCAAAATTTTTCCCATTCCTTCCTCTTCTTTTGTTGACCAGGGAGACAGCATTCATTGCATACAGAAAGGGGATTTGTCTATCCATTAAAAGGAAAAGTTCATGGAAGAGTAAAAATTATTTTTTAAAACCAAAAACAAAACCCACAACTGATTTTCCAGCGTTTATTTATTCCTTGCATTTATACTCCTCCCCTTCTGCAAGGAGCTCAATGCGTCATACGTGGTTATTTCCGTCTTCATTTAATCTCAACAACAACCCTGTGAGGTAGGCTAGGCTGAGAAGAAATGTAAAAAAACATATTCAAAGGTAGGTTCTCTCCTTCCTTTAGCCAAGAAACCTTTGCCCAACTATCCAGTTCCTTGCTTCCTTTCTCCCAGACTGTCCATCCACTTACTAGCTTCATCCCAGAGTATTTTCCTCATTATATGTTGGCATAAGAAGAGTAGGAATCTATCTACCATACCATGTCATATTCTGATAAGAACTCTGACCCAGCTGAATTTACTTTCTGCTGGGTCAGATGTGTAGGAGAATGGTGAATGGATCTGTGTCACCTAATCCAGACACTTACCATTGGTCCCTCAACGTTCACATAAAGGTTTCCTTCCTTCCTTCCTTCCTTCCTTCCTTCCTTCCTTCCTTCCTTTCTTTCCCATCCTACTTGTTTGGAGATGGAAGAGATTACACCTAAGAACTTCTCAATGCAATCCATGTGGCTTGCAACTAACCTAGGGGCCCTGTCCAACAAAAAAATGAGACCACTGACTGGTGGCTGATTTTATCAGTTTCCCACAATGCCATGTTTTTATAAGCGGTTTATACTTAATGCTATTCAGGTCTCACTTCTACAGAAACCTGTGGAAGTTTTGTCAGTTCAACGCTTCATCTACATTTGAATGTGCTTGGTAGCCACATTCAAATTATAACCCTATCCAATAGGGCATGACCCATCTGAAGAACATAGGGACCCCAAAAGTATCCATACCTGATTAAAACTTGCATGCCACACAATTAGATCTTCATTAAGGATGAATGCTTTCCCTTCAGAGGCCTCAAGATCCACCCTTCCAATTTTCACCCGAAAGACAGACTTGTTTGGGAATGTGACCATGTTCACAATGTCAAATCCATTCCCTGCTTTCCTTTTGTCATGGAAGAAGATTGAGTCCCCAGCACAGTTGTTAAAAGAGACAGCTTGAAGAAATGGATGGAGCTATTGGAAAGACAAAAAGACACGAAGACGTAGCAACATAGTGGAAATTAAATGGAAGAACCATGTATGCTGCGATATAAAAGCTGAGGGTGGATCTGGTAGTTTGTTGGTGGTTTGTACCTCAAAGCAAACTGATTTCTGCTCAAACTAAAACCAAGCTAGCACAAGAATCCTGTACAGTAAAACCTTGGTTCCCAAATGGCTTAGTTGCCCAACAAATCGGCTCCCAAGCAGTGCAAACCCAGAAGTAAGTGTTCCAGTTTGCGGACATTTTTTGGAAGCCGAACATCTGATGCGGTTTCTGCTTGAGTGCAGGAAGCTCCTGCAGCCAATCGGAAGCTGCACCTTGGTTTTGGGAGTCGACTCCAGGAATGGATTACGTTCAAGAACCAATGTACCACTGTAGTCATTTTGGAATCATGAAGCATTGTGGAGCAAAATACAGAAATGAATCCAAAATTGGCACTCATTTTTTATATACAGTGGTACCTCGGGTTACATACGCTTCAGGTTACAGACTCCACTAACCCAGAAATAATACCTCGGGTTAAGTACTTTACTTCAGGATAAGAACAGAAATCGTGCAGTAGCGACACAGCGGCAGCGGGAGGCCCCATTAATGGTGCTTCAGGTTAAGAACAGTTTCAGGTTAAGAACAGACCTCCAGAGCGAATTAAGCACATAACCCGAGGTACCACTGTATTACTTTTAACAAAGATAATTTGCTAAATAACACAAATAACAAAGATATAATATGCTATTTGATAACAGGGACAAGTGGAAATTCCTGTTTAGAAAAGCTCCCCTAAAACTTTAAGAGAGTTTCATACAAAAAGGATCAAATTTGGAAAGGGAGATAATTTGATACAATATATGGAGAGAGAAAATATATTAAAAAAACAGAATTAGAATATGAAAGTTCTGTTCATTCTAAATGTCCAGAAGGAAAATGTGAACCCAGAAAAATCCTCCAGGGAATAAAATACCATTTCAGCAACTATTTGTGAGAGTGAATCTTTTAACAGTATCACCCACTCATCAGCTAATTGACCTAAGAAGAACTTCTTTTCAAGATATTACCTGCCAAGGCTGCAGACTTTGAAGTTCAGATCTTTTGCTGCCAATCTCTGCTCTGCGCTTGGATCTAAGTGAGTAAATAGCATGCAAGGCATGAGCCACAGCAAAGACAGCATTGTAGATACTGTAGCTGTGGCCAGTCATGCCCATTTCAAACTGAGGCCAAGGAAGGGTCTCCAACCTCTCCTCTCCAGTACATGTTTCATTCACCTCCATTGGCACTCCAGGTTTTGGAAATATGCAGTCAAATGCTTGCTCCCAAAAGTTCTTGACAAAGCCATTTCCCTGGTCCCAGTAAGGTTTCCTGCTCTGAAGAAATTCCTTGAATCCTGGGATATCTTCCGAATGAATTGTGAAAGAAATGGCACCTTGGAAAGGCTGAAGATCCCAGTTCCTTTGCAAGCTTGATAACGTTAAATCAATTTGGGTTGTCATGATCCACACCTTCCCAGGATCTCGTGCAAATAAAAGAAATCTCACCCACATAATTGTTAAAACATCTCCGTAGAGAATAAATGTATTGGCTTTCACATCTGTACAGCTTGCATAAAAGCTTTTCAGCATAGCATACAGGTCACCCCATTTATCAATACGAGGAAGTTGTGGAACTCTTTGTGTGAATGCTGAGCAAATTCTGTTTTGAGAAAGCAAAGGCTCAAGGGTCTGTAAAAAATATTCTCCACGGTCATTATTCACAGCAAAAAGCCCAATCCACGTCCATCCAAAATGCTTAAGCAAGAGGATAATCCCCTTATACTGATGGGTTTCATTGGGGACCATATGGTAAAAGGAAGTGACCTTATTACTAGTGCCTTTCTCTAGGGGAAACGAGCCATATGTGAACTGAAAGGAAATTTAGAGTTATTATATAGATAAGTTTCAAAATACGAAGCCATTGAGTAAATTTATTACGATATTTGGATGAAAGTGTCATCAATGTTATCAGGATTAAGTATCAGAAATTTAAATGAGTGCTTTCCCTCAAAATACATATAGAAAATTTATATTCTTTTTCACATGCTACTATGCAGATGGATATTTTAATATGGTTAAACTACATCACAGCAGCATCACAACATTCAGAGAAGTGCAAAATATCTAAGTTCTGATCAGCACATTAGCTTTGAAAGGTGTTATCCAGGCCATATTTTTTCTGTTATTTACAGTGACAGTATTCCTTGAGCTTTCCTTTGTATAGCACATTTGTGCACTGATTTTCTTTAAAGTATCTAGGAGGTTACCGGAACAAAAATAACCAAGGTTAGCTTTAGCTGGTACTAAAGAATTCACATTGTTACTCATGACACTTATGCTGAGCTTCTACTGACAGAAACTGAAAACACAAGACACTGTAACTGATGTTTCAGAGATAATTCATCTGGAGAAAGAACTGGCTAAACCACTGTTTACAAATTTGGAAACCATCCACCAACAGGACCGATAACATTGTTCGGTTTGAGCCACAATCATAACCTCTTGCTAAAACTCAAAATCACATCCAGAATATCAAGAAAAGGGTGTAATTTGTGAAAATGCCCCTGTTCGTAGATCCTACCTGAGGAATCTTGTAAAGCATTACGACATCGCTCATATGAGAAGAAGTATCTGAGCCAAGCCCCCCAATGATGGCTATGAGGTTTTTCTGGGAATCACATTTGTAGTTGGGGACAAAACTACAGGACTTGAAGAGCAGATCCAGAGTGGCCCGATAAGTCATCCTTGCATCATAATAGCTGTCGTAGATATGAAATCCAAGAGTGGCATTGGGCAAGATTTGGGGATTCTCATTTATCTCTTTCACAGCAAACGCCAAAGCAAGGACATGCTGGTAGAATTTTGTCGCCAGACTGCAGGATGAAGGGAATTAATTTACAGTTTCAAACGAGAATTATGTGATGCATGAAACCGACATGCCGCTACAATGGTTATTTCTTTCCCTAACTGACTTAGTTTACTGGGAAATCCTGTGGTTTATAATCAATATTTCTGGCTAATAGACACTATACTTATCATTACAGATATATATTATGCATTTTATGTATGCTATGAGGGCATTTGGGATCTGTATAGTGCTTCGACACCACTACAGCCACACTTGCATAACTTTTTCAACTCACTTTGGGGGGACAAAATACACAAATACCTGATACTACTACAGGTACTACAAAATACCTGTTCCGCATTTGTAAGAACTCAGCCATTTAGTGTGGCTGCACCTTCACTTCAGAACTTGCTGCCTATTGAGATCAAGCAAGCACCTTTATTTTACCTTTTCCAAGGCCGGCTAAAAGCATTCTTATTTAGGCATGCCTACTCAGATGCTTAGAAAACTGAGGGTTTCTTTTTCCTGTTTTAGTGTTTTAACTCTTGTATGTTTTAAAGGAGTATTGTAATTTTTTTCTTGATGTTATTGTCTTATCTTTTTGTAAAGTGCTTTGAGGTTTTCTGCCATCAAGTTGTGTATAGATTTTATTGAATAAATAATAAAGTGTGCTTTGGCCCATGAAACTTTATACCACACTAATTTCTTATACATGGACCCACACTCAAGCTGAAATCATAGCCCAATTTACCTGAGTGTAACCTCCTGAAATTGAATAGGACTTACTTCTCATTAGACATGGTTAGAAATGTACTGTTGGATTGTAATTCTACATTAATCCACCAGCAAGCAAGATCCATTCAACTTTCTGAATAGATATGTATAGGACTGTACTGTGTCAATATTGATTTCTAATGGTGACAGTGAGAAAAGTGAATTCTGATTTTGAAATGCTAAACTGTTGCCTTATAAGCCTCTTAAGATTTCAGTGATAAGTGGAGCCTGAGAATAGGGTTCTGGAGATTGTTATAAATGTTGCATGGTTTGTGGAAAAGGAGAGTTGAATTCAACATGAATAAAATGGTTCTGAATACACATAATTTTATTGAGCTGTTGCAAGCTTAGGGCAATGCAAAAGACTCAAAGGAGGAGGAGGAATTCCCTATGGAGGACCAATATCTTTTCTGTCAATTGTGCATTTTAAAAAAGCCCAGAAGTTGGAGAGGGAGAAAGGGTCCTTACATCGGAAACTCAAACAGATTCTGCGATGGGTTTTCCTTGAAGAAAGCTTCAGAGAAAATGTAAAAGATATGACCAGCAATGCCACCAATCAGGAGGTGACCTGGCTGGTACCACTCCTGTGGAACAGCGATGGGATCATTTATAGGGCACTTCATGGTATCTACTTTGTGCACAACAGGAATAAAAAGAAATAACAACACCAATAACCACAACATCTGGCCAATCTGTTTCTGTAAATGCAGACAGTTTTGTGTCCAACCACAGCAGAATGCAGACTTGAAATGTACCGGTCCTACTTTTCCATAGAAGGATTAGAAATTCAGGCATTTAGTAATTGTGATGGCCCACCCTCTGATTCTGACAAGCACATGAAAACAACTTGGAATTTCAGAAATGAAATTGACAGATCCCTGCCTGCCTCTTGCCTCTATTCCCAGCTCTCCGTGGCACAGGAGTTTTAAACCATTTTTGGATTTTATTCTCATCTGTTCTCTTGTGCCTTCTGGAAAGCATGTGCAGCTTTTATTATGGGAACAAATTATAGATATTTGGATCATTGTAGGGAGAGATAATTACTTCTTCGGAGTTTTGGCCCTGAGTAGCACCTTTGGTAATGAACAGTTCTTTTCTCTGTCCCATTCTGAGATCTGACCATGAGTCTCCTCTGCTCCTCGGTGCCAGATGGTTTAGAGTTTTCCATTGTGAACAGCAGATGAGTGGAACAAGAGTTAAGTCATTGTCTTTGGACACACAAAACATCTCAGCTAAAAACTAATAATCAAAGCTATTATCAAACTCAAGTATTATCAAGGGAATTTATGCCTACAATTTCTCTGTGCAACACATTTTCAGCTAAAGAAAACAACAGGTGTGGAATAAGGAAAAGGAGCAGTGATTCTTGATTTAATCTTAGTGCCAAGAATCTGGTGTGAAATGGAGTATCTACTGTATTATTTATTTTGTTTCTAGCTTGCTCCTTTCATTTACTTAGCCATGCTGAAAAATCTTTGGTATATATGCCATTAAAATAATTCAAATATATGCTTTTTTGTCGAAATTACCATGAGGGTATCAATTTGATGTGTGTGGGAAATTGCCTGGAAATACGCATAAATTCATCATATTTAATTTCAAAATAAGGAAATGATGTGTTACCCTCGCCTTGCCTTCTCCACTACTCCTGTGGCATCCTGACCTAGAGTTCAGCAGCGTCACTGCAGCAAGGAGGGCAATGCTGCAATGGCAGCCAACCAGCTATGCCACCACTTTGGCTCATAGTTCAAGGGACAAAAGAATAAAAGAAAATGCATAGGGGTAACCCTGTATTAAACCACTAGGCAACACCCACCCACACCCCAATGAATCAATAACATGGCTGTAGATCAAGAAGTGACAGAGGTCTGTTCAACCTGGCGTGTCTCCATGCCAAGACAAAACTGTGGTGGGTTCTCATCCATGAGATGTTGTTTACATATCACATGGCTTTGACATGTGTTCATATTTTCAGGATGTTAACATAATGCTTCAGTTAATTTTATGCTGGCTTGGTCATGCACATAGAATGGAAGGTGGCATGATCCCCAGGGATGTGCTATACAGTGATATAGCTGGTTATGAACGCTTCGGGTTATGAACTCCGCTAACCCGGAAGTAGCTGCTCCTGGTTGCGAACTTTGCCCCAGGATGTGAATGGAAATCGTGAACCAGAGGCACACGCGCAGCGGGAGGCCCCATTACTGAAAGCGTGCCTCAGGATAAGAATGGTTTCAGCTTAAGAACGGGCCTCCGGAATGAACTAAGTTCGTAACCAGAGGTACCACTGTATGGGGAGCTGGCCTCAGGCACTGGGCCTGTTGGCAGACCAACCCTCTGTTACAAAGATGCCAGTAAAAGTGACATGAAAGCTGCCAATAAAAATGACATGAAACTTCCTTCATCTCTTAATCTTTTAATTCCTATTCTAATAAAAGATTGTACATTTTAGATAATATCTTTTCTGGATTTTTTAATAACTCTATTTGTAATTTGGATTCTTCTTTGCCAAATATAGTAATCTTATCCTGCTTAAATAGGTTCTATCACAACATAATTATCTCTATTGGCAAGTCACCAACAGAAGACATTCAGTTGGCCATGTTCTCTGCTCACCAGAAATGAGACTATTTCAGTCTTTTCATGTCATGTATTTCTCCACTCATTCTTGAAGATTCCATTATAGGTATATATTCTATTCAAGGACATATGGTCACTGATATTGAAAAATGATCGCTTTCCATTCATTCTAACACTTCAAAAGTGTTCACAAAAGTGAGTAAAGAGGGAGAGACTATAATGTGGTCATTAGATCTTCCACCATTTTTTGTTCAAATAAGTATATTGACTCTTAGAAATGTTTACAGTTCTCCTGTCAAAGGTATATATTAGGTTGGAATACAAATTCCAGCGATTTCAGTCCCTGTGCATGATATTTCTCAGCCAAAGAACAAAGTGAGGTTAGGAAAACATATTCCAAGTTCTAAACCTAAAGTTAGCAAAAAGCCTGTTACAGTTGCACCATTTAGGGCATTAAAATCCACGAATAGGCACTGTGGGGAATATATGACTGATTTGCTCCTGAAGAGTCATCAATATTAACAATATTAACTGTTTATTTCTCCTATTACATCCATTTTTGCACAAATGTTTCTGTGTGTGTGTGTGTGTGTGTGTGTAACATCTTCTGTACATTATTTGATTTGATGCAGCTTGTGTACCAATTGGCAAATTAATAGCTGCAAGAGCTGCATGAAAAAAAATCAAGAAAGTCACGATTTGGAAAGAAAACTGTGTTCTGTTTTGTGTAATGTTTCAGGAAGCATGTTTTCTTAAAAATATTAAAATGTAAATTTAATTGAATTTGCTGCCCATCACTAGTTGCTTCCAAATGAATTTAGGGCATCAAATGAAACTAAGCAGGGACTCTCAACATTAAATATATATAATGCGTCAGTAGGCTCTTGCATCCTAAGACACTTGCGCTCTACACATTCAAAAATACAACAGGATACACAGCAAAATCCTTCAATTCTTTCTCCTTATGAGTTGCTCCTTGCTATTCATCTGAGGCCTCAGCATTATGATGTAGCATTTAGGGGCAAAGATGCAGCCCAATAAGCCAGAACTGGAGGAAAGGATGGAGAAGATCTCCACCACTACCATATACTTCCCTTTGGTGCTCAGATAGGTTGGAACAAAGGACAACCAAACACTGCAAAACAGCAACATGCTGAATGTAATGAACTTGGCTTCATTAAACGTATCTGGTAATTTGCGGGCTAAGAATGCCACAATGAAGCTGGCAATAGCCAAGAGGCCCAAGTAGCCCAGGACAGAATAAAACATTGCAACGGAGCCTTCATTACATTGCACAATGATTTCCTCTGCTACAGACTTCATGTCTAAATCAGGGAATGAGGGAGCAGCGGTCAACCATACAGTACAAATACTTGCTTCGATAACAGTGCAGGAAAGGACAATGGAGTTGCTCAGTTTTTTCCCCACCCACTTCCTCATGCTGGACCCTGGTTTGGTAGCCATGAAAGCTACAACCACTGTGATGGTTTTCGCAAGCACACAAGAAACAGCCATTGAGAAGACAATGCCAAAAGTTGGTTGTCGGAGGAGACAGGTCACTGTGTTAGGTCTTCCAAGAAACAGCAAAGTAGAGAGGAAGCAGAGCAGGAGGGAGATGAGCAGCGTGTACGTGAGGTCCCGGTTGTTGGCTTTGACTATGGGCGTATCTCTGTGCTTAATAAAAGTTCCCAACACCCAGGCTGAGATCAGGGAAAAGGAAACAGCAATCATGGCTAAACTAATCCCTAAATGCTCTTGGTAAGATAGAAAAGTTATTGTCTTCGGTATGCAGTCACTTCTGTCTTTGCTTGTATGCTTTTCCTCTGGGCATCTGAAACAGTCATCAATATCTGAAAGAAACATGGAAGGAGATAGTACTGGATGATCAATGTCTTGTTAATTCCAAATGAGCTGATGGTCATTTAACAATGCTTCTCAACATCAAGTCAATTGTTCTTTTGCTTGCACATCGAGGCCCCCAGGACAACCCCCGTATAAATAAATTCACACAGGCACATAATTTATTGGGGGAAAATTAGGCCACAACTTTATTGATTACACAATGCAAGAGGTATTGGCTTAGGCATTGACAAAACTATAACTGACTCCTGCCCACCCAGCATTGAGTCTGGAAGGGTAAACACCAAACAAGGGAGCGACGTCAATGAAAAACAACTGAAGCTCACCCCAGGGTTCCCTAGCATGGCCCTAGCTACTCCAGCGGACTTCCGACAAGATCCAGAACCCCCAAATTACTTTAACGAAAGACCTTTTTTACAGAGGGGCAGGTGATGGTGCACCTCCCCTCCCACACACATCACTATGCCAATGCCTAACTGCCAAACCTTATAAAGTTGTGACGATTGCTGAGAGGTAGGCGAAAACCAAGTGACCAGTGCTAATCTGCCAAATGGAAAAATTCCTACCAGGCCCCTGATGCAGGACAGGTGACCAACCGAAGTCCAAAGCAAGGCCAAAGCATTCCAATGAAGAATGGGCAGGGTGGGTGGGTGTTCGGCCACGCGAAGCAAGGACCACAGCCACATTGAGCTGCCACTTAAATAGACCCCCCACATCAAGCCACTCAAACCTGATTGGCTATTAAGCCTGGTGGGGCCATCCTGGCATGGTCCGGACAATGCCCAGCCGCAGCCAGGTGGGGGTGTCCCAAGCAAGACCTTTGTTGAAGATGATCCCATTTGTAGTTGCCTAGTTTATCTTGGGTAATTAGATTATGCTTGGTGCGATGCAGGTCACTCCCTAATTAGGATGCATTTGACTGCAGCTTTATTGAAAGTCCTCTTAAGCAATCCTGGGAGGCAGAAACTTACATATACACCATTCTTATTTAATACTTGTAAATTGCCAATTATTTCACCCATAAGGAATTAACCCTGTATAATGGGGAAACTGATGTACCAAAACACTTACCAATCTGGTTTGAAACCTTCCCTTCTGGACATGGAATGCAATCATAGCAGCAAAATTGTTCTCTTTCCTTTTTTTTCTTCTGATAACCAGGCTGGCAGTGTTCATTACATACAGAAAGGGGAAGCACCTGCCCTTAAACAAGAAAGGATTGCACAGGGAGCTTTTATTTTATTTTTGAATTGTGCAAGTGCTTATCTTCACATTAAAGAACAACAACAACAAACAGACAGACAAACAAACAAACAAACAAACAACCATGAGCAGTCAATCAACGCAATGACTATTTTGGGATTATGCCTTACAACCAATGCAGCCATAGATCCATTCAGGTCATTGTTCTCAATATTGACCAACAGCAATTCCTTTGTTTTCAAGGAACGGGTTCTATCACAGATGCACAGCAGAAATATGCAATCAAAAGGAATTATTCACATCCAAATTATGCATCCAGACAGGGAAGTGACCCCCTATGTCTGCCTCCCTATGAGTTTTCTAGAATCCCCACCTGGTTAAAACCTTTGTGCCAAACAATTACATCCTCATTTATGATGAATCTGTTTGCTTCAAGCGAACTGGGATCCTCCATCCTTCCAACTTTCACACGAAGGAAGGAATTGTTTGGGAACATGATCATATTAATTATGTCAAATCCACTACCCCATTCCCTTTTTTCATTAAAGAACACTGTTTCTCCAACTGAGTTGTTAAAGGAAATGCCTTGAAGGAATGGGTGAATCTGAGTAAAAGAGAAAAACATACAGACAAGAAATGAATGAACATTTTGTACTATGGTGTGCAACTATAACATCCATAAAGAAACCAAGTATAAAATATAAATTGTTTATAGATTCCAAAGAGAGAGGTGGATTCTCCCTGCCTTTGCTGGTTAAAGGAATGGATATTATTTTTAAAAAATACTGATGTTTTAGACCTTGAAGGTCATGATAATAGATTCAGTTGACACACCTATTTGTGGCATGAGAAGGACAAAGTTCACAAAGGTTTTCTGAACCATGTAGTAAGGAAAGTGGTGGGTGAAGTGTGGGAGAAATATAAAAATTTATTACAACAATAAACACAATTGTGGTTCTCTTTGTAGTTCTCTCTACTTGAATCAATAGCTTTTGGGGGAAATGAAAAACGACTGGGTAACTTATAAAGAACTATTAATGGGAATAGCTCAAGAGTTGAATTTAAAGAGGTTTGAAAATGTAAGAGGATTATTAACTGTTTGGTTACAATACCATCAACTCAACCATATATTTAAAACAAAGTTTTCTTAAATGAAACCTCTCAATTTGAAAAGGAGCTGTTAGAAAGCAAGATTAGATTACTTTCTAAAATGTGTAAATTATTATTGGAATGGCATACGAAAGATGAACAGGTCAAATCAGTGATGATACACTGCGCAAAAGATTTTGCTTCTAGCATCCAACTGGAAGTATGGGAGAGGTTATGGAACCAGGATTTAAAGTATACTGCATGCTATATCCTGGGAAAAAAAATGTATTGTTGGCATTTGACCCTTAGGAAACTAGCCAAAACGTATAAATCAAGATCATATGCAGGCTGGTAAAGCAAAGAGAAAAAGTGCACGTTTTATCATATATAGTGGATGTGTGAAGTAGTAAAAACATTATGGCAGATGATATACAGTGAGTTGAAAAAAATGTTAAAGATGACCTTCTCTAAGAATCCAGAAGCTTTTCTTTTAGGAATTTTAGATGCAGAGATTCCAAATGACCAAAAGAGACTATTTGTGTATGTGACTACAGCTGCCTGAAATCTTTTAGCTCAGAGAAATACAGTCCTTACCAAGGAACAATGGCAGATAAAAATGATGGACTATGCTGAAATGGCAAAACTGACTGGAAGAATTAGGAACCAGGAAGAATAAAATGTTAATAAAGAACGGGGAAAGTACATAATGTATCTGAATATATTATTGTAAACAATTAAAATCATTAGTAGCATTGATAGAATAGTTGTTGGTAAAAGTTGAATTATGGACTTTTTAAAGTTTTGATAGAATTGGAGTAATAGAGGAGATGCAGGAGAAAAATGTTGGAATAAGGATCAAAAAGGGAGGAGGGAAGTCAAAGTGGATTTACTGATTATATTCTAATTGTTTTCTTGGTTCTTGTTTACAAACCTGAAAATGCAAAAGTAAACTCGTAAGAAAGGAAACGTGTTATTGCATACCCAAAATTCAGAATGAATTTCAATAGCTCTTCACCAGCAAGCAGAAGGTTCACAAAATGCACCCTTGTCCTAGCTGGCAAAAAGTTTTAACCAGCCTGAAATTATTAGAGAGGGTATGGGAGGAATGGACCTAAAACTACCATTCCTCTCCAATATTGTTTAAATGGTTTCATTTAAGAAATACCAAATATGAACAAGGAGGCAGTTTGATATGGCAGATGGAAAGTTTGTAATACAGTTGCAGGAAGCTACAATTCTTTCCCATTTCAATGGACAGGAGGAAAGGAGAATCCACAAACCATCATGGAACAAGTGGCTACTGATGGATGGAAATCTGGATATAATCTCACCTTGGATTAAGCCAACATAACTGAAAGAAAAAAGTCCCCAGACATTACCTTCCAAGGCTGCAATTCCTGAAGTTCAAAGTTTTTTCCACTCCCCATTGCTCTATAGTTTGACCGAACAGAATACATGGTGTGCAGTGCATGGGCCACAACATAGACAGCATTATAGATACTGTAGCTGTGGGCAGTCATGCGCATTTCAAACTGAGGCCCAGGAAGGCTCTCCAGAGTCTCTTCCCCAGTGCAGGTTTTACTGCCTTCCATCGAGACTTGGGATTTTGGAAGTTTACACTCAAATGCTTTCTCCCAGAAGTCCATGAGAAATCCATCTCTCAAGTTACTATAAGGTTTTCTACTCTGAAGAAATTCCTTGAAACCCAAAGGATCATTTGAGTGAATAGTGAAGCAAATGGCACCATCAAAAAGTTGAAGGTCCCAATCCCTTTGAATGTCAAATAGTATGAATTCAATCTCAGATGTCATAATCCACACTTTTGTAATGGATCTAAGTCCATGATCTGCAGGATCTCGCATGAATATAACAGTTCTCAGCCATGTGATTACCAAAGATTCTCCATGGATTATGTATGTACTGACGGTATCATCTGTGAACACTGCATACAAACTCAAGCACTTCTCATACATTTCATCAAGGTTATCTAAATGTGGTTCTTGTAGGATTCTCTGTGCAAAGGCTGAACAAATTCCATTCTGGGTAAGCAATGTATCCATATAATGCAGGAAATATTCTCCAGTGTTATCATCCTCTGCAAAGAGTCCAACCCATGTCCATCCAAAATGTTTAAGCAGTCTTATTATCCCTGTGTACTGAAGAGCTGAGTTGGGTACCATGCAGTAGAAGGATCGCGTATGACTTGTGAGACTTTCCTCTGGAGGAAAGGAGCCGTAGGTGAGCTAGGAGAAAATGAATTGATATTATACAAGTGTTTCTGGAGGAGAGGGCACAAGGCCAAGTCAGATTGGAGATGAGCATTTAGAATCAAAACTCCTCTGCAGCCACTTGCAAAATTGGCTTGGGCATAGACCCAAACCAGCAAGAAAATCTCTAACCCTGCAAAACATTGAGGGGAATAAATTACAATTCCAAAACATCTAAAAAGGATCTTACAAACTTTTTTTCAACTCCAAGAGCAAAGGCAAATTCAAACACAATCATAAGGAAAAGAAGCAGGAAAAATGCTGCAGAGATTAGAGGAACAAAAGTGGATGGCCAAACAGGAGTCAGTAGCAGACATAATTTAGAAACCTATTAGCAAAACAACAAGAATTACTTAAAGATACAATTAAGACTATATCTAAATGTATTCTTTTTAAAAAAACAAACAAACAAACCTATTTTTTTGCAGCATTCTTTGTGTGTAGATATCTTTCGATACAACAAATATTCTTTGAAGCAATCAATAGGTCTTGGGATACGTGAATCCAACACCTTATGAGTTATTGAATTGATTTATTAAATCTGTATACTGCCCCATACCTGCAGCTCTCAGTACAGTTCACAAAATAAAATCACAATATAAGAACACAAAATACATAATCAGAATTAAAACATAATCAACCCAATAACACACAAACCCACACACAAACATTTCCTTTGAAATCTCAACTCAGTCTTGCATTTGTACCATACAAGGACTTGTACCATACAAGGACTGACCTAAACTGCAGTTACAGTTGCTAAGTAGGATGGCAATTTCTTGGCTGGTTTCTGTTTCACTACAACAATCTGAATTTTAAGAACATTGCCCTAGAACTTTCACAGGGAGAGCAAGTTTCCTGCTTGGCAGGGGGTTGGACTCGATGACCCTTGTGGTCTCTTCCAACTCTATGATTCTATGATTCTAACCCCTTCCAGGTTAAAACCCATCTCCTGGAACTTGGCAACAATCCATCCATAACGTAACTAAACAACTATCCATCCAATGTCTATGATTAAGCTCTTTCATATCCCTCCCATGTTCTGAAAAGCAGAATTACTCCTAGAATGGTGAGAGTAAAATATGTGAAGGGGGGAGGGTTATCCGAAAGCCACACTCGTGACTCTTACCTGTGGAATCTTGTAGAGGCCTATGATCTCAGCCATTTGGAAAGAGGTATCAGAGCCAAATCCCCCAATGATGCTTATGAGATTTTTCTGGGAATCACATTTGTAGTTGGGGACAAATTTAGAGGATTTGAAAAGGAGTTTGAGAGTGCTAAGGTAGGTCATCTTTGCATTGTAGTAGCTGTCGTAGATATGGAACCCGAGTGTGACATTCGGCAAAATCCTGGGATTCTCATTTATCTCTTTCACAGCAAATGCCAAGGCCAGGATGTGTTGATAGAACTTTGTCACCATACTGAAAGAAGAGTCCATTTATAATTTCAGAGGAGAATTCTACACTGCATTAAGTTGTAATACCCCAATGTTGGTCATTTTAGTGTATGACTGATTTAGATGGGGGGGGGGATCTATTCATTATATGGTCAGATATCTGAGCTGATTTATAACTTCATAGTACACTGAAACACCACAGTTATGTCTTATTTGAACCTTGTTTGTAAAAGCTAGTATGTTGGGCTGCGGGGATATTATTATTCTTTATTCAATTATTCTTTATATACCACCCTTTATCAAATGGGGTATTCATCTGAGTGAGAGTTTCCTTCAATTCAGATCTACTAAGTGAGCTGGTGTCCTGCAAGAATATTTATAACAGGTGAGATTGTGTACCAAAAACGTCAATATTACGAGAAATTTCAGTGCAGATGATGATTAATTTTCATTTTCATTTTTTAAAAAGAAAAATTAAACTGATGTGCATATGTGGAGAACTTAGTTTAAGACTAGAAAAATGAGAAACTTAAGCAACATGAAATGAACAAATTTCCTCATCCTTATTTTGAACCCAATGTCCAATGTTTATTATTCTTAATGTTTGACAGGATGGATACAACAAGCATGGAGGCTTGGCCTGCATTCATTTCCGCTCTAGGTTATCAACATGTAAACATGATAGAGATTAATTTTTATTATGCCTTTTAAAAAGAAAAATCAAACTGAAGTGCATATATGGAGAACTCAGCTTAAGACTAGAAAAATGAGAAACTTTAGAAACATGAAATGAACAAATTCATCCCTATTTTGAACCCAATGTCCAATGTTTATTTTTTTTAATGTTTGTCAGGACAAAGCATGGAGGCTTGGACTGCATTCATTTTTCCTCTAGGTTACCAACATGTAAAATTTGCCAGCCATACAACATCTTTGGATTTCTATAAATGTTTCTTTTCAACTAGCCAAGGCAAAAAGATGCAGAGAGAGAAAGGATCCTTACTATGGAATGTCAAAGAGCTTCTGCGATGGCTTTTCTTTGAAGGAAATGTCATCGAAAATGTAAATGAGATGCGAAGAAATCCCACCGATAACTAGGTCACCAGTTTCGTACCATTGATGCAGAACAGGGAGGGATTCTGGCATTGGGCCATTCGTATTATCAATTTTGCCCACTACGTGAGGCAACAAAAGCAGCATCAGAAAGAACCACAGCATCATCCCATCCATCTATAGGTGGAGAATATCCTGCGTCCACCCATCAAAACTCCCAGACTTAATCAGGCTATGGTGAGGAATCCCTGCTTCTGGAAACACAGCTATAAAAGATAAATTAGCAAGCAATGTTTTGCGAACTGAAGGATTACAAATATTTACCTTGATTACCCACTGGGAATGCCAAAAATCTGATTTAAAGTGTGGCCAGCAAGATGAACAAAACTGCTAGAAATCAAATTGACAGAAACATACCTGTTGTTTGAACCCTACTCCCCAGCTCTCCATGATACACCTGTATATCAATATCTGCTTTAAGGCTTGCTTTTTTATTTCTTTCTCCTGCCTTCTAGAAAGCCTTTGGAGCTTTCACCAAGGGAACAAATTATAGTGGATTGGATAATTAAAGGGGGAGATGATTACGTCTTTGGAACTAGGCCTGTTGACTGGGATTTCTGTTTCTGTGCTTGAAATCTGACACCAACAATGTTCTTCTTCTACAGAGGCAGAAACAGTGGCAACTTTGTTACAGCAGGGATATTGAGAATGTTGACCATGCTCATTACCTCTTTGTGGGTCTGCCACGGTCATCTGTTGGACACCTACAGAGCAGATTGCTGGATGAGATGGGCCTTTGCCTTGGTCCAGCAGGGTTCTCATTTGCTACAACAATTGAAACACCATAGCAGAGACCACATGCTCCTGAGGTCTGAGTGGTGGAACTTTCTTTGTAGTTCTTTCAGCTCCTCAAGACACGGGCCCAAGCACTGTGTAATATAACCCATTGTTCACATAACACCAACAAGGATGGGTTTGCTGATCAGAGCAATACATAGGCAGAATGCTGTTCAAAGACATAGCAGGTGCTACGCATGCCTACACAAGCAAAGACATTGATCGCACAATGACACACACCCTGCAACCCCCTTTCAAGGGAAATGGGCAGGAACAACTCAGCATGGCAAGGGAATCTACTCACTTCCAAGCCCACAGGATCACTTTCTGTGGTCATCTGTGGGCAACTCCTCTTCTCTGTCACAACCCATGAAACAGAAACAGCTTCCAAATTCCCCTTCCAATTCATTTTTAAAAAAAGTTTGGAGTAATAAGTGAGCTCTTTAGGTACACGTCCCCCCCCCCCATACGTGAGAGTTTGGTGATCCAAAGGTTTATTCAGTTTTGAAAATTTATTGTAGAAAAGGAAAATCAAAAGCGCAATATACATAAATGAGCCATTGGAAGGCAAAAAACACGAGGAGTATTGTATACAAGTGAAATCTTAGAATGTAATTATTACAATGTAAAATTAAGAAATGAAGTTGTTGTTGGTTTTTTTAAAAAACAACAACAACCCTGTATTGATAAACCTTCAGGTAAACTATATATTACATACCAGGAGTACAGTAAATAAGATTAACAATAACTACAAACAACACTGCACCCTACATTAGCCCACTTAAACTCTACCAGCCCTCTATTTAAAACGTACTGCATTATCATCCACCACTGTTACAAAATTTGGACAAGGCGTAGAGACCACAGAAACCCCTTGTTTCCTTTCCTTCTCATTTTACAATCCAGAGGTCCCAAATAAGACAAATATATGCCCTTCTTTGCAACAGGGAGCAGACATGATGTTTAGGACACACATTTCAAATCAAAAATTTATTACATTCCATAGTCCAGTATCCCTGGATCAATCAAAATAAGAGGAGACCTAGGGGAAGTTCAAAATTATTTGGAGGAAGACTATGCACCAGATTTGGTGAAATACTGAATCCAAAACCAAATCTGCCTTATTTGGAGGCATCCGAACTTTGACTGAGTTGGATGGAGACAGATTGCCACAGACTGGGGCATCCACAGTGATCCAGAGCAGTCAAGGGCATGACAACAGGCAGGAAAGATGGGGAAGCATTTGATGGAATGAAGGAGAAACTGAAAAAAGGGTTAGGAGAGATCAACTGGACCAACTGCATTTCCACAGTAGAAGGTGTGAGTCAGGATGTGTATTGTGTTCCTAAGCATTTCTTTCAGTCACTCTCCTTCTTCCTGTCTGATATCAGCTCCTTCCCTTCCCAAGCTTACACTTCATTCCTACATGTAAAATCCACCACATTAAGTTGCACCCTATAAGTTTGAATCTGTTGCACACCAATCTGTTGTACACCAAGCAATGTGGGCTGCCAGACCCACTTCCTTTGTTACTTTAATGGCCAAATCTTAGTGGGTCATTACCTCACTAGAAAGCTAGCCTGGCTATTCCAGGAAATGAACCACGCTAGATCCAGGAATTAGAATGCTTAGGCATACAGCCTACCCACCCACACACCACCCAAATTCATATCACAATCCTATATCCAAAAATTTCTAGGGTGGGGTGAATAACTTTCAGTAGAGATCCTGCAGAAAGTAAGCCCCTACATGTGGTACAGGAGGAGCCATTGCATCCCCTTCTGATCTTCCTGGCCATACGTTTACTTACATTGATAATAATAATAATTTCAGTACTAAATTATGTAAGCCGCATACTCCAGTTTAAAGGGCTTCTACCTGTATTTCAATTTAAAGGCCTTCTACCTGTGTTTCAATTTGGGCTGAAAAAAAATCCTCAGAAAGATTCATCAATAATTTACACCTTTTCTTGCATACAAGAATTTGCATATATTTATCATCAATATATTTCATTTCATGTAGCTTTCTTCTTAAGCTGCACACTATTTTCTTTGAGAGCTGCATCAAAAAATTCCAAATTTGAATTACGTGTGTGCTCTGTTACAATTACTGTTTCAGGACTTGTGAATGAGTTTATATTAAGATGTTATAGTAGGCTCTTGCATCCTAAGCTACTAATACCCATTTACATAGCAATATGTAAGTAGTATATACAGTTTTTCAATTCTTTCTCCGTATGAGTTGCTCCCTACTATTCATCTGAGGCCTCAGCATTATGATGTAGCATTTAGGGGCAAAGATGCAGCCCAGTAAACCAGCACTGGAGGACAGGATGGAGAAGATCTCCACCACTACCATGTACTTCCCTTTGGTGCTCAGATAGGTTGGAACAAAGGACAACCAAACACTGCAAAACAGCAACATGCTGAATGTAATGAACTTGGCTTCATTAAACATATCTGGTAATTTGCGGGCTAAGAATGCCACAATGAAGCTGGCAGTAGCCAAGAGGCCCAAGTAGCCCAGGACACAGTAAAACATTGCAACGGAGCCTTCATTACATTGCACAATGATTTCCTCTGCTACAGAGTTCATGTCTAAATCAGGGAATGAGGGAGCAGTGGTCAGCCATACAGTACAAATACTTGCTTGGATAACAGTGCAGGAAAGGACAATGGAGTTGCTCAGTTTTTTCCCCACCCACTTCCTCATGCTGGACCCTGGTTTGGTAGCCATGAAAGCTACAACCACTGTAATGGTTTTGGCCAACACACAAGAAACAGCCATTGAGAAGACCATGCCAAAAGTTGGTTGTCGGAGGAGGCAGGTCACTGTGTTAGGTCTTCCAAGAAACAGCAACGTAGAGAGGAAGCAGAGCAGGAGGGAGATGAGCAGCGTGTACGTGAGGTCCCGGTTGTTGGCTTTGACTATGGGCGTATCTCTGTGCTTAATAAAAGTTCCCAACACCCAGGCTGAGATCAGGGAAAAGGAAACAGCAATCATGGCTAAACTAATCCCTAAAAGCTCTTGGTAAGATAGAAAGGTTATTGTCTTAGGGATGCAGTCACTTCTGTCTTTGCTTGTATGCTTTTCCTCTGGGCATCTGAAACAGTCATCAATATCTGAAAGAAACATGGATGATCAAATTCTTGCAAATTCCAAATGAGCTGATTGTCATATAACAATGCCACTCAACATCTATTCAATGCCACTCAACAGCTGATTGTCATATAACAATGCCACTCAACATCTATTCAATTCTTATTTTACTTGTGGCTGCTTAGTTCATCCTGGGTAATTAGATAATGTTGGCTGCAATGGAGATTACACCCAAATTAGTATGCATTAGGCTGCCGCTTTATTGGTTTCTGAAAGTCCACTTGAGGAAATCCTGGGAGGTAGAATCTTATGCACCATTCTTATTTAACACTTGTAAATTGACAATTAATTGACTCCGTAAGGAATTAACTCTGTATAACGGGGAAACTTACCAGTCTGGTTTGAAACCTTTCCTTCTGCACATGGAATACAATCATAGCAGCAAAATTGTTCTCCTTCCTTCCTTTTCTTCTGATATCCCTGGTGGCAGTGCTCATTGCACACAGAAAGGGGAAGCAACTACCCTTAGAGAGAAAACAAATAGTGAAGGTGTTTTTGTTTTTACTTTTGCATCATGCAAATGCCAATCGTCTTTTTTCTTTTTTTAAAGGCCAGTCAATCAACCCAGTTACTTTTGCCTGGGATAATGTAGTGTCGAAACTCCAGCGCCAGGAGCAGTGTACATCCGGGGGTGTGGGTTGCGCACATCCCGGGGGCATGGTGCATGACAGGGGTACGCCGCTATCAGCGCATGTCCCGGGGCGAGCACAGTGGGCTGCGAGCATGTCGGGGGTGCACGGTGAGCGGGGAGTGTCCCGGGGGGATGGGGCGGCCACAATGTCACCTTCCGGGATGGCACCCAGGGCGGACCACACCCCACTCCCTCACCTTAGTCCGCCAATAGGATGCTGCATTCTACCAAGCCACACCATTGGATCTTCTATTGCATTGTTGTCCACATCAAATAGCAGCAGCTGTCTGGTTCTATTGCATTCAAAGCACGGGCAGATTCACAGACATGCAGCACAACTATGCAGTGAAAGGGAATGCTTGGAATCCAATCAACACATCCAGCTGTGAAGCCACTTCCCTCACTCTCCATCCCCAAGAATATCTAGAATTCCCACCTTGTTAAAGCTCCTGTGCCAAACAATTAGATCTTCATTTATCGTGAATCCGTTTTCTTCAGGAGCTCTAGGATCTTCCACCCTTCCAACTTTCACACGAAGGAAGGAATTGTTTGGAAACATGATCATGTTCATTATGTCAAATCCACCGCTTCTTTCCCCTTTTTCATTAAAGAACACTGTTTCTCCGGCTGAGTTGTTAAAGGAAATGTCTTGAAGATATGAGTGCATCTAGTTGAAAGAGAAGAACATACAAGGAGACCAGAAACTAATGGAGCTTCTTTTGCAGGACATATATATTTCTGGATACACAAATAACTTAATAAACTTCTATATTCCTCCACCAGTAAGAAAAAGGATGATGTATACACAAATATAAACTCTTCTTTCAGCTCACTGGAAAATTTAACCAACCCTATATTATGTGGAATATAAAGAAGTAATAAACCTAGATCAACCATTCCTACCAGATATTGTTTAGATAGTATCTAAGAAATGCAAAATATAAAAAGTGGGATATTACATTATGGCAGTTGGAAAATTTGTGATACAGTAGCAGATAAGATTCTTTTCAGTCTCAATAACAGGAGAAATGAAAAATCCACAAACCATCATCAAATAAGATGCTTAGCAGTCATTACTAATAGATGCTTAATAGTGGTTACCGATGGATGGATTGAATACAACAAACTGAAAGAATACAGTTCACACACATTACCTGCCAAGGCTGCACTTCTGGAAGTTCAAGACTTTCTCTGCTCATCATTGATCTATGGTTTGATCGATATGAGTACATGACGTGAAGAGCATGGGCCACCATGTAGACAGCATTATAGATACTGTAGCTGTGGGCAGTCATGCGTATTTCAAACTGCGGCCCAGGAAGCTTTTCCAGAGTCTCTTCCCCAGTGCAGGTTTCATGGCCTTCTATTGAGACATGGGATTTTGGAAGTTTACAGTCAAATGCTTTCTCCCAGAAGTCCATGAGAAATCCATCTCTCAAGCAACAATGAGGTTTTCTACTCTGAAGATATTCCTTGAACCCCAGAGGATCATTTGAGTGAATTGTGAAGCAAATGGCACCTTCAAAATGTTTAAGGTCCCAACCCCTTTGAAAGTCAAATAATATGAAATCAATCTCAGATGTCATAATCCACACTTTTCTAATTGATCTAAGTCCACGATCTGCAGGATCTCGCATGAATATAACAGTTCTCAGCCATGCGATTGCCGAAGATTCTCCATAGATTATAAATGTACTGACTGTATTATATGTGAATGCTGCATACAATCTCAAGTACGTCTCATACATTTCATCAATACAATCTGAATGAGGTTCTTGTGGGATTCTTTCTGTGAAAGCTGCACAAATTCCATTCTGTCTAAGCAAGATCTCTATGTCATGTAAGAAAGATTCTCCACTGTTTCCATCATCTGCAAAGAGCCCAACCCACGTCCATCCAAAATGTTTAAGCAGTCTGATAATCCCTGTGTACTGAAGAGCTGAGTTGGGAACCATGCAGTAAAAGTAACGGATAAGACTTGCGAGACTTTTCTCTGGGGGAAATGAGCCATAGATGAGCTGGAAGAAATTAAGAAATACTGTAGAACTAGTTTTAGATTATTTTTTGTCGATATAGCTCTTTTTATACAACAAATATTCTTTGAAGTAATCAATTGATCTTATGAAAGTTGAATCCAAGTTATGGTAATACACTGGTACCTCGGGTTACAGACACTTCAGGTTACAGACACTTCAGGTTGCAGACTCCCCCACCCAGAAATATTACCTCAGGTTAAGAACTTTGCTTCAGGATGAGAACAGAAATCGTACAGCAGTGGCGCGGTGGCAGTGGGAGGCCACATTAGCTAAAGTGGTACTTCAGGTTATGAACAGTGTCCGGTTAAGAACAGACCTCCAGAACAAATTAAGTTCTTAACCTGAGGTTCCACTGTATTATACACTTTCTGTGAGTTTTCATCCATCAAACTTTTAAAATTATTATTAAGGAGCAGTCCTGTACTGGAGCTACAAGCACTTCATGGGATTATGGTTTCCTGGCAGGTCTCCAAGCACAAGCACAAGCACCTGCCTATAACTCAAATTTGCTTCAGCTGTTTGACTTGTAATTTCCACATGGAGTGCACACCTCTAGGGTTAAAACCCATGTCCAATGTCTGTCATATTCCTTTCATGTTTTGAAACACAGAATTACACCTAGAATGGCAAGAGTAAAAAGGGTGGGGTAATGGGGGAATCCCAAAACCACATTGGTAGACCTTACCTGTGGAATCTTGTAGTGGCCTGTGATCTCAGCCATCTGGAAAGAGGTATCAGCCCCCAATCCCCCAATGATGCTTATGAGATTTTTTTGGCTGTCACATTTGTAGTTGGGGACAAACTTAGAGGATTTGAAAAGGAGTTCAAGAGTGCTATGGTAGGTCATCTTTGCATTGTTGTAGCTGTCATAGATATGGAACCCGAGTGTGACATTCGGCAAGATCCTGGGATTCTCATTTATCTCTTTCACAGCAAATGCCAAGGCCAGGACGTGCTGATAGAACTTTGTCACCATACTGAAAGAAGAGTCCATTTGTAATTTCAGAGGAGAATTCTACAATGCATTAAATGTGCTAACAACAATAGTGGTCATTTCTTCCTCCGACTCATTTAGATTGTAATAAAACTATATTATTTTATTGTCAGTTTTCTGAGGTAATCTAAACCTCCCTCTTCAGCTCAAATATACTTCAGGAAACCTAAAGGGATAGTTTCTAAATACCACTTGTTTGTTCTCTGAGCTTTCCCACAAAGCAGAAAACAACAAAACATAGCTTTCATTATGTGTCTCCTTCCAAAATGTGATTAATATTGACATTTTTGTACAAAAGGTATCAGAAATTCTGGCGCAGATGGTGATTAATTTTTATGAGTACTAATCAAAAAAATCAAATTGAGGAAAACTAATATTAAGACTCAAAAAAGGAGAAACTTGGAGAATATGAATTGGACACATTTGCCAATGTCTATTATGAACCCAACACATTTACAAACATGTAAAATTCAGCACACTGCGAAATATTTCCCACAAAAACATCTTAGCACTTATATGTGTCTATTTTTTAATAAATCATTTTCATAACTGTTCTCATTTTCCAAGCACAGACCCATCAAAATCCAAACTTTTATTAATAACATTTTAAACACCATTTGCCCTGAATCGTGGATCCCCTTGGTTGGATTGATTACTCCTGGGCTTTCTGGTGATTCATTGCATTGTTCTTTGTGAAACACACAAGGCAAGAAGATATAGACAGGGAAAGGATGCTTACTATGCCGTGTCAAAGACCTGCTGTGATGGCTGTTCTTTGAAGGAGACTTCATAGAGAGAGTAAATGATATGCGAAGCAATCCCACCAATGTGAAGGTCACCTGGCTCATACCATTCATGTAGAACAGGGAGGGAATCAATCATTGGGCATTTCATAGTGTCTGCTTTGCCCACTATGGGAGGCAACAAAAGCAGCATCAGAAATAACCGCAGCATCCTAGGCTTCTTTTTAGATCAGGGTATGGTGGACAGTGCTGGGTCCAACAATGCAGCAGCTATTGAAGCTATTGAACAAGCAAAATTTTGAGAACTGAAGGACTGCAAATATGTGCTTTGATTAGTAGCTGAAATTGCCAGCACTCTGATATCAAGTGTGGCTCAGCAGATGAAGAAAAGCAGAAACTGTTGGAAAGTAAACTAACAGAAAGTTGCCTGCCTTTGGCCCCCTACTCCCAAGCTCTCAATTTGGCTAAGGTATATTTATAACCACTTTCAGAATGGCTTCTTGATTTCTTTCTTCTGGCTTCTAGAAAGCAGTTGGAGTTTTCACCAGGGGAAGAGATTACAGTCTTCTGGTTAATTACAGGGGGAAATAATTACTTCTTAAGAGCTAAGGCTCTTGAATCACACTCTTGGAAGCAAATATGTTGTTTCCTTGCTTGAGATCTGACCACAGTAATTCTATGTTTTTAAGGAGCACAAACAGTGGCAAATTTGTTACAGCAGGGATATGGAAATTGTGGTTGTGCTCATGATCTCTTTGTGGGCTTGCCAGGGCCATCTGGTTGGGCACTGCTAGAACAGAATGCTAGATGGGATGGTCCTTTGCCTTGATTCTGACCTTGTCCTTATGTCTCTTCCTACTGATGTTTCCTGGGCTGTGTGATAGGTCTTGCCCATATTGTTCTGGCCTTAGAGATCCCTGGCACTGTCCTTTTTGCCATGACTCTATCCTCTAGAAGTCCAGTTTCTCTGCTGCTAATCTAGTATTCTAACCCAGTCTCCTCTCTGCAACCTCAACCCCCTTAGTCTACTCATCCAGTCATGGATTGCAGCTCAGGAAAAAAAACACTGGGAGGGGGCTGGGGGTGGAGAGATGATCACAGTGTGGACAAATGTATTGTTATAATTATTATTTATTCAATTTATACACAGCCCTATAGCTGGGGAGTCTCAGGGTGGTTCATAAACAAGGCCACAACATTTAAAATCAAACAAAAAACAATAACCCAATAAAAAAGAACCCAAAAGGACCATATTCTAAAAGGGTGTTGGATGTCAATAAGGTCAACCAAAAGCCTGATTAAAAATCAACTTTTTTGTCTGGTGCCTCAAAGTGTATAATGAAGGCACCAGGCAAACTTCCCTAGGGAGAGCATTTCACAGATGGAGGCCACAGCAGAGAATGCCCATTCCTGTGTTGCCACCCTCCAGACCTCTCAGGAGGCAGCACACAAAGGAGGGCCTCAGAAGATGATCTCAGGGTCCAGACAGGTTCATATGGGAAGAGGCGGTCCTTGAGGTATTGAAGTCCAGAGCCTTTTAGGGCTTTATAAGTCAAAACCAGCACTTTGAATTGGGTCCAGAAATAAATTGGTAGCCAGTACATTTTAACCTGATGCTCCTCAGTTGATTAGATACTACAGCTCTGCTATGGGAAATGGACATTTCTCATCAACTGAGGTATGTGTGCATGTGGAGATTATAAACCTGATGCTGTTGCACTGAATGAATCCTGAAGATCAGTAGTGAAGCACCTCACTACATTTTCACCCTTTGGTGCAGATATCTTATGCAGATCAGAATAGTTTATGATTCTTGATCATACCTGGCTGCCCACTGCCACAGTATTCACTTCCCAGCTAGGAAAGCAAAATAGAGTTGTCCATGTCAAAGCCTTAATCTGGGGATGGAGAAGCTATAACCCTCTGAATTAAAGCTGTGCACAGCCCCCAAACGTGATCTCCCAGGGACCTTGGGGGTGTGAGAGAGATTTCGGGAGAGTTCCTGGGATATTACCTGAACCATCTTTCTCTTCCTTCTACAGAGCTGTACAATGGCTGATTGCCCCGAGTAATCTTAATCTGGGCAGAGATGCCTTTTGTTCTGTGCTAGGCAGTCACCTGCATGGTTGATGGCTTCTATTGATAGGCTAATGACTGGAAATTTCATTCTTTGTTACTTAATGCCTTATGTTGTTTAGTCGTTCAGTCGTGTCCGACTCTTCGTGACCCCATGGACCAGAGCACGCCAGGCACTCCTGTCTTCCACTGCCACCCGCAGTTTGGTCAGACTCATGTTTGTAGCTTCGAGAACACTGTCTAACCATCTCGTCCTCTGTCGTCCCCTTCTCCTTGTGCCCTCCATCTTTCCCAGCATCAGGGTCTTTTCTAGAAGTCTTCTCTTCAGCTAAATCAAACTAGTTATCCTAAACTTAATCCAGCAGTGTTTGTCACAGTTGTACTCAAACCATGATTAATTCCAACCTTAAAAAGGTAACGGTAAAGGGATCCCTGACCATTAGGTCCAGTCGTGACCGACTCTGGGGTTGCTGCGCTCATCTCGCTTTATTGGCCGAGGGAGCCGGTGTACAGCTTCCGGGTCATGTGGCCAGCATGTCTAAGCCACTTCTGGTGAAACCGGAGCAGCATATGGAAACACCGTTTACCTTCCCGCCAGAGCGATACCTATTTATCTACTTGCACTTTAACGTGCTTTCGAACTGCTAGGATGGCAGGAGCAGGGACCGAGCAATGGGAGCTCACCCCGTCGCAGGGATTCGAACCGCCATCCTTCTGATCGGCAAGTCCTAGGCTCAGTGGTTAAACCCACAGCGCCACCCGTGTCCCTTACTAACTCCATAAATTAGTAAATTTATGGGACCCAAACACCTAGCATTGTATATGCATAACCCACAAGCCCTGTGAGCTGCTTCACTGCTAATCTTCAGTCTTCATTCAGTGCAACAGCATGGGGTTTATATTCTCCATTAAGCATGACTCCCTACACACACACACACACACACACACACACAAACACAAACACACACACAAACACACACCTACATCAGTTGATGAGAAATGACAATTTCCCATTACTGAGCTGCAATATCTAATCAACTGAGGAGCATCAGGTTTATATCTCTCCTCACTGTGTTCACCTCTCTCTCCACCCACCCACCTCCACCCAGTGCTTTGTTTCTCATCTGCAATCCATGGCTGGATTAGTAGAGTAAGGGGGGTGAGGTTGCAGAAATGAAAATGAGTTAGAATATTAGCTTAACAGTAGAGAACCTGGACTTCTAGAGGCCTATCACGCAGCTCCTTCCCACCTTATAATTGTCCCCAGGAAACATCAGTGGGAAAGGTCATAAGGACAAGGTCAGAATCAAGGCAAAGGACAATCCCATCTAGCATTCTGTTCTAGGAGTGCCCAACCAGATGGCCCTGACAAGCCCACAAAGAGATCATGAGCACAACCACATTCTCCATATCCCTACTCTAACAAATTTGCCACTGTGTGTGCTCCTAAAAACAACAACAGAGGATTGCTGTGGTCAGAACTCAAGCAAAGAAACAAAATGTTTGCTTCCAAGAGTGCCAGTCAAGAGAATTGCCTCTTAATTATTCCCCCTGTAATTAACCCAAAGACTGTAATCTCTTCCCCTGGTGAAAATCCAAACGCTTTCTAGAAGACAGGAGAAAGAAATCAAGAAGCCATTCTGAAAGTGGTTATAAATATACTTTAGCCAAATTGAGAGCTTGAGAGTAGGGGGCCAAAGACAGGCAACTTTCTGTCTGTTTGCTTTCCGACAGTTTTTGATATTCTTCATCTGCTCAGCCACACTTGATATTAGAGTGCTGGCAATTTCAGCTACTAATCAAGGCATACATTTGCAATCCTTCAGATCCCATAAATTTGCTTGGTAATATCACTTCAATAACTGCTGTATTGCCAGGACCTGGCACTATCCACCATACCCTGATATAAAAAGAAGCCTAGGATGCTGCGGTTATTTCTGATGCTGCTTTTGTTGCCTCCCATAGTGGACAAAGCAGACACTATGAAATGCCCAATGATTGATTCCCTCCCTGTTCTACATGAATGGTATGAGGCAGGTGACCTTCACATTGGTGGGATTGCTTCACATATCATTTACTCTCTCTATGAAGTCTCCTTCAGAGAACAGCCATCACAGCAGGTCTTTGACACGGCATAGTAAGCATCCTTTCCCTGTCTATATCTTCTTGCCTTATGTGGTTCACAAAGAACAATGCAATGAATCACTAGAAAGCACAGGAGTAATCAATATAACAAAGGGGAGCCACGATTCAGGGCAAAGGCATTTTAAAATGTTATTAATAGAAGTTGAGATTTGGGTGGGTCTGTGTCGAGGAAATAAGAACAGTTATTATTATTTTTTAAAAAATGGATACATATTAGTGCTAAGATGTTGTGGTGTGAAATATTTTGCAGTGTGCTGAATTTTACATGTTTGTAACCTACAAAAACTGAACTCAAGATAGACCTCCATGTTGGGTTCATAATACACATTGGCAAATGTGTCCAATTCATATTCTCCAAGTTTCTCCTTTTTTGAGTCTTAATATTAGTTTTCCCCAATTTGCACATCAATTTGATTTTTTTATTAGTACTCATAAAAATTAATCACCATCTGCGCCAGAATTTCTGATACCTTTTGTACAAAAATGTCAATACTATACACATCTTGGCAGGAGGCTGAAAAGAGAAAAATTTTCTGCTTTGTGGGAAAACTTAAAGGATAGACAAGGGGTGTTTCAAAACTATCCCTTTAGGTTTCCTGAATTATATTTGAGCTGAAGAGGGAGGATTAAATTAACTCAGAAACCTGACAATAAAATAAAATAGTTTTATTACAATCTAAATGAGTTGGAGGAAGAAATGACCACTATCGTTGTTGGCACATTTAATGCATTGTAGAATTCTCCTCTGAAATTACAAATGGACTCTTCTTTCAGTATGGTGACAAAGTTCTATCAGCACGTCCTGGCCTTGGCATTTGCTGTGAAAGAGATAAACGAGAATCCCAGGATCTTGCCGAATGTCACACTCGGGTTCCATATCTACGACAGCTACAACAATGCAAAGATGACCTACCATAGCACTCTTGAACTCCTTTTCAAATCCTCTAAGTTTGTCCCCAACTACAAATGTGACAGCCAAAAAAATCTCATAAGCATCATTGGGGGATTGGGGGCTGATACCTCTTTCCAGATGGCTGAGATCACAGGCCACTACAAGATTCCACAGGTAAGGTCTACCAATGCAGTTTTGGGATTCCCCCATTACCCCACCCTTTTTACTCTTGCCATTCTAGAAGTAATTTTGTCTTTCAAAACATGGAATGGATATGACAAGACATTAGGCATGGGTTTTAAACCAGCAGAGGTGCACTCCATGTGGAAATCACAATTCAAATTGCTGAAGTGAATCAGAGTTATAGGCAGATGCTTGTGCCAAGAAACACTAATCCCATTAATTACTTGTAACTCCAATACATGACTGCTCCTTAATAATAATTAAAAAGGTTGATGGATGAGAACTCACAGAAAGTGTATAATATTACCATAACTTGGATTCAACTCTCATAAGATCAATTGATTGCCACAAAGAATATTTGTTTGTTTGTTTTTTAAAAAATAATATTTATTAAGTTTCCATTTACCAAATTAAACTTATCATACCAATTAGTCCAAATTATATCAGTACACATCATAAAGTCTAAATGTTTTCCAAATTATATTTTTTTTGTGGGGGTACCCATGCTTCTCGATCAGCTGGAGTCTATATTTCTGCTGCTTTCATGTTTACAATGATGTTTTCAGTCTCATCTCCTCAACTCTTTGTCGTTACTCATTTTCCTTTTCAGTCACCTCCGAGTTCTCTCCACAAGTTGATTGAAAGAAACAGTCTTATTTATGTCTCTGTGTGGGCTTTGTAATGCTCTCTCGTAGATCTCTCACAGAAATCCAATAGTCCAAGCATTTGTTCGAGCAGACACGCCATTTTGCTGCTCTGTTGAAATACAGTCTAAATGTCCGCTCACTAACTTTCCAGACCCGCTGCATTGTAAATTAGTCTCTCCAGAAGGATAATAGCCAAATTTACGATCCCAACCTGATAAGCGATCCATGGCTCATCCTCCCTAAGACCGTATATCATGCAGCAAAGGTCTGCCTGTCCATATCGGATCACATTTCTTGCTGTGTCACAAAGAGAGCCTCTTTTCTTTCACAGAATAAAACCTTTAATTCATATTATTTTTTCCCCCACACAGTTCATTTTTAATCCCACTTGCAAATTGGTCATTGAGATGGTTCTTTAAGGGGGAGGGTTGTTAAGTAATCACATGAAAAAATAAAAAAAGTCTCTCCCCCCCCTTTCCATTCCTTTCCACCTACCAACATGTCTGCGATTCTCTGATGTTATTTCTGTTCCTTCTGTCCTTCCGTCCCAATCTTCTTCATCTCAGTGGTAAAATTATTAGCAGATAAAAACACTCCTGACCTCTCTTGAAGCATGTGCATTTACTTCTCCATTTTTTTCTTCTTTTTAAGCAACGCAACCAGGTTCGCTCCTGAAAGCAGCTTCAGGGAGCTCCAAGCCTCTATGAGGGCTATCTGCCCAGTGCCTCTCGCCCCCTCCTTCATCCTAACTTGGGGGGTGATTTATGGCAACCGTGGGTGAGGGCAGCATCTTCCCCTTTCCCTGGGAAGATGAGGGAGACTGATTTACTCCCCATAATCAGCCTATAATTACCTCGTGCAAGCTGGATAGATGGTATTGTCAGCCATCTTCCAAGGTGCCCGTAGCGGCCCCTGCCACAAAGAATATTTGTTGTATCAACAAGACCTATACACACACACACACACACACACAAAAAAAAAATCTAAAACTAGTTCTACAGTATTTCAAAATTTCTTCCAGCTCATCTATGGCTCATTTCCCCCAGAGAAAAGTCTCACAAGTCTTATCCGTTCCTTTTACTGCATGGTTCCCAACTCAGCTCTTCAGTACACAGGGATTATCAGACTGCTTAAACATTTTGGATGGACGTGGGTTGGGCTCTTTGCAGATGATGGAAACAGTGGAGAATCTTTCTTGCACGACATAGAGATCTTGCTTAGACAGAATGGAATTTGTGCAGCTTTCACAGAGAGAATCCCACAAGAACCTCATTCAGATCGTATTGATGAAATGTATGAGACGTACTTGAGATTGTATGCAGCATTCACATATAATACAGTCAGTACATTTATAATCTATGGAGAATCTTTGGCAATTGCATGGCTGAGAACTGTTATATATATGCGAGATCCTGCAAATGATGGACTTAGATCAATTAGAAAAGTGTGGATTATGACATCTGAGATTGATTTCATATTGTTTGACTTTCAAAGGGGTTGGGACCTTAAACATTTTGAAGGTGCCATTTGCTTCACAATTCACTCAAATGATCCTCTGGGGTTCAAGGAATATCTTCAGAGTAGAAAACCTCATTGTTGCTTGAGAGATGGATTTTTCATGGACTTCTGGGAGAAAGCATTTGACTGTAAACTTCCAAAATACCATGTCTCAATAGAAGGCAGAGAAACCTGCCCTGGGGAAGAGACTCTGGAAAAGCTTCCTGGGCCTCAGTTTGAAATGCACATGACTGCCCACAGCTACAGTATCTATAATGCTGTCTATGTGGTGGCCCATGCTCTTCACGTCATGTACTCATATCGATCCAACTATAGATCAATGATGAGCAGAGAAAGGTTTGAACTTCCAGAAGTGCAGCCTTGGCAGGTAATGTGTGTGAACTGTATTCTTTCAGTTTGTTGTATTCAACCCATCCATCGGTAACCACTATTAAGCATCTATTAGTAATGACTGCTAAGCATCTTATTTGATGATGGTTTGTGGATTCTTCATTTCTCCTGTTATTGAAACTTAAAAGAACCTTACCTGCTACTGTCTCACGAATTTTCCACTTGCCATAATGTAATATTGCACTTTTTATATTCTGCATTTCTTAGATGATACTATCTAAACAACATCAGGTAGGAATGGATGTTCTACTTTTATTACTTCTTTATATTCCACATAATTTAGTGTTGGTTAAATTTTCCAGTGAGGTGAAAGAAGGGTTTATATTTGTGTATACATCATCCTTTTTCTTACTGGTGGAGGAATATAGAAGTTCATTAAGTCATTTGTGTATCCAGTAACATATATCTCCTGCAAAACAAACTCCATTAGTTTCTGGTCTCCTTGTATGTTCTTCTCTTTCAACTAGATGCACTCATATCTTCAAGACATTTCCTTTAACAACTCAGCTGGAGAAACAGTGTTCTTTAATGAAAAAGGGGAAAGGAGCGGTGGATTTGACATAATGAACATGATCATGTTTCCAAACAATTCCTTCCTTCGTGTGAAAGTTGGAAGGGTGGAAGATCCTAGAGCTCCTGAAGAAAATGGATTCATGATCAATGAAGATCTAATTGTTTGGCACAGGAGCTTTAACAAGGTGTGAAATCTAGATATTCTTGGGGATGGAGAGTGAGGGAAGTGGCTTTACAGCTGGATGTATCAATTGTATTCCAAGCATTCCCTTTCATTGCATAGTTGTGCTGCATGTCTGTGAAACTGCCCATGCTTTGAATGCAAAAGAAGTAGACTGCTAGTTGATGAGGACAACAGTGCAATAGAAGAAGCAATGGTGTGGCTGAGTAGAAAGCATTATTCCAGGCAAAAGTCATGGGGCTGATTGGCTGGCCTTTAAAAAAAAGAAAGAAAAATACAGTAAAAACAAAAACACACATCTCCGTTTCTTTTCTCTAAGGGTAGTTGCTTCCCCTTTCTGTGTGCAATGAGCACTGCCACCAGGGATATCAGAAGAAAAGGAAGGAAGGAGAACAATTTTGCTGCTGTTGTTAAACAAATTTTGTTGTTGTTGTTGTTTAATTTGAAGATTAGCACTTGAACAATTTAAAAATAAAATAAAAACTTCCAGTGCAATCCTTTCTTGTTTAAGAGCAGCTGCCTCCCCTTTCTGTGTGTAATGAACACTGCCAGCCTGGTTATCAGAAGAAAACAAAGGAAGGAGAACAATTTTGCTGCTATGATTGCATTCCATGTCCAGAAGGGAAGGTTTCAAACCAGTTTGGTAAGTGATTTGTTACCTTATTTCCCCATTATACTGCAGTCAAATGATTGGCAATTTAGAAGTGGTAAATAAGAACAGCATGTAAATAGGTTTATGCCTTCCAGGATTGCTTAATAATAATAATAATAATAATAATAATAATAATTTATTATTTATACCCCGCCCATCTGGCTGGGTTTCCCCAGCCACTCTGGGCGGCTTCCAAAAGAATATTAAAATACTGTGATACATCAAACATTAAAAGCTTCCCTAAACAGGG
The DNA here is from genome assembly GCF_965153285.1 of Podarcis tiliguerta. Classification (NCBI taxonomy): domain Eukaryota; kingdom Metazoa; phylum Chordata; class Lepidosauria; order Squamata; family Lacertidae; genus Podarcis; species Podarcis tiliguerta. Next base: position 46,122,948 of record NC_139546.1, read on the forward strand.
CTGCCTTCAAGAGGACTTTCAATTAAGCAGCAGTCTAATATGTATATTCAAATGAGGCAGTAAGCTCCATTGCATCAAGCATGACCTTATGACCCAAGATAAACTAAGCAACTAGAAGCAAATACAGAATTGACTTAATGTTGAGTGGCATATATATATATATATATATATATATATATATATATATCAGCTCATTTGCAATTAGCAAAAATTTGATCATAAAATTCTATCTCTTTCCATGTTTCTTTCAGATATTGATGACTGTTTCAGATGCCCAGAGCAAGAGCATGCAAGCAAAGACAGAAGTGACTGCATCCCTAAGACAATAACCTTTCTATCATACCAAGAGCTTTTAGGGATTAGTTCAGCCGTGATTGCTGTTTCCTTTTCCCTGATCTCAGCCTGGGTGTTGGGAACTTTTATTAGGCACAGAGATACGCCCATAGTCAAAGCCAACAACCGGGACCTCACGTACACGCTGCTCATCTCCCTCCTGCTCTGCTTCCTCTCTACATTGCTGTTTCTTGGAAGACCTAACACAGTGACCTGCCTCCTCCGACAACCAACTTTTGGCATTGTCTTCTCAATGGCTGTTTCTTGTGTGTTGGCCAAAACCATCACAGTGGTTGTAGCTTTCATGGCTACCAAACCAGGGTCCAGCATGAGGAAGTGGGTGGGGAAAAAACTGAGCAACTCCATTGTCCTCTCCTGCACTGTTATCCAAGCAAGTATTTGTACTGTATGGCTGACCACTGCTCCCTCATTCCCTGATTTAGACATGAACTCTGTAGCAGAGGAAATCATTGTGCAATGTAATGAAGGCTCCGTTGCAATGTTTTACGCTGTCCTAGGCTACTTGGGCCTCTTGGCTACAGCCAGCTTCATTGTGGCATTCTTAGCCCGCAAATTACCAGATACTTTTAATGAAGCCAAGTTCATTACATTCAGCATGTTGCTCTTTTGCAGTGTTTGGTTGTCCTTTGTTCCAACCTATCTGAGCACCAAAGGGAAGTATATGGTAGTGGTGGAGATCTTCTCCATCCTGGCCTCCAGTGCTGGCTTATTGGGCTGCATCTTTGCCCCTAAATGCTACATCATAATGCTGAGGCCTCAGATGAATAGCAAGGAGCAACTCATAAGGAGAAAGAATTGAAGGATTTTGCTGTGTATCCTGTTGTATTTTTGAATGTGTAGAGCGCAAGTGGCTTAGCATGCAAAAGCCTTCTGTAACATTATATATATTTAAACTTAATGTGGAGCGTCCCTCCTTAGTTTCATTTGATGTCCTAAATTAATCTGGAAGTAACTAATGATGCGCAGGAAATTCAATTCAATTTGCATTTATAGAAAAAAAAATAATAATTTGTGCTTCCTGAAACATTACACAAAACACAGTTTAATTTTTCAAAATTATGACTTTCTTGAATTTTTTTCATGCAGATTTGCCACCAATTAATTTTCAGTTTTGTACACAAACTGCATTAAATCAAATAATGTATTTTACACACACACACACACACACACACACACACTTGGGAACATGTGTGCAAAAATGGATGCCATAGGATAAATAAACAGTTAATCTTCAGGAGCAAATCAGTCATACATTCCACACTATACCTATTCTTTGTGTGGGTGTTAATGTGCTATTTGTTGCAACTGCATACAGCCCCTAAAGCTGAGGCTGATGAAACAATTGTTGAGACGACTAGAGCTCTAGTGGCAGAAAACTCATTCTGAATCAGACCAGACACTGGTTAGAGCTCAACATCGAGCCTACCAAGTGGTGATAGCAACAGCGAAGAGGACTTTCTTCACGGTCTCTATTGCATCTGCAGAAAACAGCAGGAGGAGACTCTTTCAGGTAGTTCACAATCTAACCTTCATCACCAGGGCCTGGTAAGGACCCCAAAACTCCCTGCATTTATTTTGCAAAGTTTTTTGCAGATAAAGTTGCTCAGATTCAGAAAGAGGTAGACTCCACCGTGGGAGCAGGGCCAGGGCAGGAGAGTGCTAGAGTCCTGTCTAGTCAATGGGGTCAATTCCAATCTGTTACCTCCAAGGATGTGGACATATGGCTTGGACAAGTGAAATCAACCACCTGTCTCCTTGATCCTTGCCCATCCCGGCTCATAAAAGCGAGCAGGGAAGGGCTGGGCGATGGGCTCTGCGGGGTGGTGAATGCTTCTCTCTGTGAAGGAGCTTTCCCAGACCCACTGAAAGAGGCGGTTTTTAAACCGCTTCTTTAAAAAACATCTTTTGATCCAGTCAATATGGCCAACTATCGCCCAGTCTCAAATCTTCTATTCTTGGGCAAGGTGATTAATAATAAATAATAAATTAATAATACATTTTTATTTAACCCTGCCCTCTCCGGCCAGGGCTGGGCTCAGGGCAGCTAACACCAAATATGAATTACAATAATATGTAATAGAAAAAACAAACAAACAAACAACAACAAACACACAAACAGTTCATTAAAATACGGCTTAAAATACAGCTTAAAATGCAGCCTCATTTTAGTAGTAGCCCATAAATCAAGACCATAAAGGGAGGAAACATCAGATATTCACCCGAGCCAGCTATCCATGCTGGTCCTAAATGGGCCAGCAAAAAAGCCAAGGAAAAAATTTATATACCAAATCCCATATAAGGGGTCAGAGTGAGACTAAGCCGAAGGCCAGGTGGAACAGTTCTATCTTGCAGGCCCTGCGGAAAGATGTCAAATCCCACAGGGCCTTAATCTCTTGTGACAGAGCATTCCACCACATTTGGGCCAGTGCTGAAAAAGACACTGGCTCTAGTTGAAATCAATCTAACCTCCTTGAGGCTTGGGACCTCCAAAGTGTTGTTATTTATGGACCTAAAAGTCCTCCGTGGGGCATACCAGGAGAGGTGGTCCTATAGGTACGAGGGTCCTAGGTCCCTCGTAGGGCTTTAAAGGTCAAAACCAGAACCTTAAACCTGACCCTGTTCTCCACCGGGAGGCAGTGCAGATGGTAAAGCACTGGATGAATGTGATCCAAGGATCCCATAAGGAGCCTCACCATGGCATTTATGGGTTTATGGGTCAGCTTCAAGGGCAGCCCCGCATAGAGCGAGTTACAATAATCAAGCCTGGAGGTGACTGTCGCATGGATCACTGTGGCCAGATCAGGGCGAGAAAGGTAAGGGACCAACTGCTTAATACGGCGAAGATGGAAAAATGCCACCTTTGCTGTGGCTACAGCCTGCACCACCATAGAAAGGGAGGCGTCAAAGTTCTACCCAAACTCTTGACAGAAGGTACTGGCACTAACTGAGCCCCACAAGAGATGGGAGTTGGCCCCCCAACCCCATGTCGTCCCGACCCAGCCAGAGGACCTTTGTCTATGAAGGATTTAACTTCAACCGGCTCCCACGCAGCCATCCAGCCACCGCTTCCAAGCATCTGGTCAGTGTGTTCAGGGCTGAGTCAGGGCATCCGTCCATCAACAGATTAAGTGGGTGGTTGCTCAACAACTCCAGGCATGCCTGGAGGATGAGGGCCATTTGGATTCCTTTCAGTCGGGATTCAGGCCTCATCATGGGACTGAAACTACCTTGGTCATACTGGTCGATGATCTCTGGTGGGCTCAGGACAAAGGTGAAAGCTGTTTCCTAGTTCTGCTGGATCTCTCAGCGGCTTTTGATGCCATTGACCATGACATCCTTCAGGGCCGTCTGGAGGAGCTGGGAACTGGGGAAACTGTTATACAGTGGCTCCTTCCTCCTAGGCCGTGTCTAGAAAGTGCTGTTGGGGGATGAGTGTTCAGACCCCTGGGTTCTCACTTGTGGGGTACCTCAGGGTTCCGTCCTCTTCCCCATGCTTTTTAACATCTATATGAAGCCACTGGGAGAGATCATCAGGGGTTTGGGGCTGGTGTTCATCAGTATGCGGATGATACCCAGCTCTACCTCTCTTTTAAATCAGAACCAGTGAAGGCGGTGAAGGTCTTCTGTGAGTGTCTGGGGGCAGTTGGAGGATGGAAGGCAGTTAACAGATTGAGGTGGAATCCTGACAAGACAGAAGAACTGTTTTGTGGGGACAGGGGGCATTCAAGTGTGACGGAAAAGTTTGTTTTTGCTGAGCAAGTTGGTTCAACAAGTGTTTTCTTTTTCTTTTCCCTGCCAATAAATGGTTAAACAAATGGCAGCTTATGATTGGCTGGGGTTTCCAGGAGGGGGAGTTGAAAAGGAGAGGATTTGGGGAAACAGGATTTAGGTTTGGTTTGGAGTATGTTGGGATTGAGGTTGGGAGGATAGGTTAGGAGTCAGGTAGGGAAGATAGGGAGTGAGAGGAGGAAGAGTTGATTCTGGGTAGAAACATCTACTCTGAAGAATATATCACAAGCTAGAGTAAGGATTCCCTGAGCTTAGTTGGAAGGACAGTGTGTTGTGTCCTGTAAGAATAATTAGACCATATAGCACCCGTCCTGAAAAATCTACACTGGCTCCCAGTACATTTCTGAGCACAATTCACAGTGTTGGTGCTGACCTTTAAAGCCCTAAACAGCCTCAGCCTGAAGGAGCGTCTGTACCCCATCGTTCAGCCCAGATACTGAGGTCTAGTTCTGAGTTCATTCTGGCAGTTCCCTTACTACAAGAAGTGAAGCTACAGGGAACCAGGCAGAGGGCCTTCTCGGTAGTGGCGCCCACACTGTGGAATGCCCTCCCCTCTGATGTCCAGGAAACAAACAACTATCTGACTTTTAGAAGACATCTGAAGGTAGCCCTGTTTAGGGAAGTTTTTCATGTTTGATGTTTTATCACTTTTTATTATTAATATTCTGTTGTGAGCTGCTCAGAGTGGCTGGGGAAACTCAGCCAGATGAGTGGGGTATATAATAATAATAATAATAATAATAATAATAATAATAATAATAATAATAATATAATCATCATCATCATTATCATCATAATAATTAGATGTACCATCCCATCTAGCATTCTGTTCTAGGAGTGCCCAACCAGATGGCCCTGGCAAGCCCACAAAGAGATCATGAGCACAACCACATTCTCCATATCCCTACTCTAACAAATTTGCCACTGTTTGTGCTCCTAAAAACAACAACAGAGAATTGCTTTGGTCAGATATCAAGAAGGGAAACAACATGTTTGCTTCCAATAGCACCAGTCAAGAGAATTGGCTCTCAAGAAGTAATTATTCCCCCTGTAATTATCCAGAAGACTATAATCTCTTCAACTGGTGAAAACTACAAACGCTTTCTAGAAGTCAGGAGAAGGAAATCAAGAAGCCATTCTGAAAGTGGTTATAAATATACTTTAGCCAAATTGAGAGCTTGGGAGTAGAGGGCCAAAGACAAGCAACTTTCTGTCTGTTTGTTTTCCGTCAGTTTCTGATATTCTTCATCTGCTGAGCCACACTTGATATCAGAGTGCTGGCAATTTCAGCTACTAATCAAGGCACACATTTGCAGTTCTTCAGTTCTCAAAATTTTGCTTGTTCAATAGCTTCAATAGCTGCTGCATTGCCAGAACCCAGCACCTTCCACCATACCCTGATGAAGCCTAAGATACTGTGGTTATTTCTGATGCTGCTTTTGTTGCCTCCCATAGTGGGCAAAGCAGACACAATGAAATGCCCAATGACTCATTACCTCCCTGTTCCACAGGAATGGTATGAGCCAGGTGACCTTCACATTGGTGGGATTGCTTCGCATATCATCTACTCTCCCTATACATTCGTATTCGAAAACCAGCCGTCACCAAAGCACTTTGACACGGCATAGTAAGCATCCTTTCCCTGTCTATATCTTCTTGGCTTGTGTGGTTCACAAAGAACAATGCAATGAATCACCAGAAAGCACAGGAGTAATCAATCCAAACAAGGGGATCCACAATTCAGGGAGTAGGGATTTTAAAATGTTATTAATAAAAGTTTGGATTTGGGTGGGTCTGTGTCTAAGAAATAAGAACAGTTTTGAAAATGATTTTTTAAAAAAAGAAATGGATACATATTAGTGCTCAGATGTTGTAGTGGGAAATATTTTGCAATGTGCTGAATTTTACATGTTTGTAAACTCAAGACAGACCTTCATGTTGGGTTCATAATAGGCATTGGCAAATCTGTCTAATTCTTATTTTCCATGTTTCTCCCTTTTTGAGTCTTAATATTAGTTTCCCACATTTGTACATCAATGTGATGTTTTGTTATTAGTCCACATGAGAACTAATCACCATCTGCGCCAGAATTTCTGATACCTTTTGTACAATACTCAATAGTATACACATTTTGGCAAGATGCAGAAAATGAAAGCTTTCTGCTTTCTGGGAAAGCTCAAACGACAAACAAATGATGTTTCAAAACTACCAGTATGCACTCAGATTTCCTTAATTATATTTGAACTGAAGAGGGAGGTTTAAATTACCTGAGAAATCTGCCAATAAAATAAAATAATTTTCTCACAATCTAAATGAGATGGAGGAAGAAATGACCACTATTGTTGCATGTACATTTAATGCATTGTAGAGTTCTCGTCTGATATTATAAATGGACTCTCCTTTCAGTTTCGTGACAAAGTTCTATCAGCACATCCTGGCCTTGGCATTTGCTGTGAAAGAGATAAATGAGAATCCCAGGATCTTGCCTAACGTCACACTTGGGTTCCATATCTATGAAAACTACAACAACGCAAAGATGACCTACCAGAGCACTCTTGAACTCCTTTTCAAATCCTCTAAGTTTGTCCCCAACTACATATGTGATTCCCAAAAAAATCTCATAAGCATCATTGGGGGATTTGACTCTGATACCTCTTTCCAAATAGCTGAGATCATAGACCACTACAAGATTCCACAGGTAAGGTTTTGGAATTACCGCTCCCTCCCCCACAAATTTTACTCTTGCCATTCTAGGAGTAATTCTGTGTTTCAAAACATGGAAGGGATATGATAGACATTAGGCATGAATTTTAACCCAGCAGAGGTGCACTCCATGTGGAAATCACAATTCAAATTGCTGAAGTGAATCGGAGTTATAGCCAGGTGCTTGTGGCAAGAAAACCTAATCCCATTAAGTGATTGTAATTCCAATACATGATTGCTCCTTTATAATAATATTAAAATGGTTGATGGATGAGAAGTCATAGAAAGTGTATAATATTACTATAACTTGGATTCAACTCTCATAAAATCAATTGATTGCTTCTATGAGTATTTGTTGTATCAAAAGACCTATATACACAAAAATTCCAAAAATAGTTCTACACTATTTCTTTTTTAAAAAATAATAATAATGTTTTGTTGATTTTATGTACAATCTTTACAACAGAGAACATTACAACCAAAATAAACCAAGAGAGAAGGAATAACATGACTCTCATGTTTTCGTTTGTACTAAATTCTTCTCAGATTTCCTTATTTTACCATTCCTTGTTCTTAACCTCCTTTATAACGGTTTAACCACAGAGCCTAGGACTTCCTGATCAGAAGGTCAGTGGTTCGAATCCCCACAATGGTGTGAGCTCCCATTGCTCAGTCCCCGCTCCTGCCAACCTAGCAGTTCGAAAGCACATCAAAGTGCAAGTAGATAAATAGGTACCGCTCCAGCAGGAAGGTAAACGGTGTTTCCGTGTGCTGCTCTGGTTCACCAGAAGCAGCTTAGTCATGCTGGCCACATGACCCGGAAGCTGTACGCTGATTCCCTCGGCCAATAAAGCGAGATGAGTGCTGCAACCCCAGAGTCAGTCATGACTGGACCTAATGGTCAGGGGTCCCTTTACCCTTTATCTTTTAACCTCCTAAATTGCATATTTGTCCTCTACAATTTTCCAATTACTGCCTTATACTTCCCTTTTCCTTTACCCATTACTTCCGTTCAGCCATGTCCGATCTTCATACTGTTATTTTTTGTTGTGTTGACAGCTATTAAATTTGTTTTTCCATTTGTATTGTAATATTCTCTTGTATCCTTGCGTACTTCAAGCTATTGCATGTTAAATTTAATATTACCATAACTTGGATTCAACTCTCATAAGATCAATTGATTTCTTCATAGAGTATGTGTTGTATATACACAAAAAATAATCCAAACTAGTTCTACAATATTTCTTAATTTCTTCCAGCTCATTTATGGCTCATTTCCTCGAGAGAAAGGTCTCACAAGTCTTACCCGCTCCTTTTACTGCATGGTTCCCAACTCAGCTCTTCAGTACACAGGGATTATCAGACTGCTTAAACATTTTGGATGGACGTGGGTTGGGCTCTTTGCAGATGATGGAGTCAGTGGAGAATCTTTCTTGCATGACATGGAAATCTTGCTTAGACAGAATGAAATTTGTTCGGCTTTCATAGAGAGGATCCCAGAAGAATTTCATTCAGATAGTATTCCTGAAATTTATGAGACTTACTGGAGATTGTATGCACCGTTCCTTGATAATACAGTCAGTACATTTATAATGTACGGAGAATCTGTGGTAATCGCATGGCTGACAACTGTTATATCCATGCAAGATCTTGGACTTAGATCAATTAGAAAAGTGTGGATTATGACATCTGATATTGAGTTCATATTATTAGACTTTCAAAGGGGTTGGGACCTTCAATATTTCAATGGTGCCATTTGCTTCACAATTCACTCAAATGATCCTCTGGGGTTCAATGATTTTCTTCAGAGTAGAAAACCTAATAGTTGCTTGAGAGATGGATTTATCACGTGCTTCTGGGAGAAAGCATTTGAATGTAACCTTGGAGATGAAGATTTCTCATCAATGTACAGTAGACCCTGCACTGGGGAAGAGACTCTGGAGAGCCTTCCTGGGCCTTACTTCGAAATGCGCATGACTGCCCACAGCTACAGTATCTATAATGCTGTCTATGTGGTGGCCCATGCTCTTCATATCATGTACTCATATCGATCCAACTACAAAGCAATGGTGAGCAGAAAAAGGTTCGAACTTCCAGAAGTGCAGCCTTGGCAGGTACTGTGTGTGGATTGTATTCTTCCCATTAGTTTGGCTCAATCCATCCTTCGGTAACCACTATTAAGCATCTATTAGTAACTGCTGTTAAGCATCTTATTTCATGATGGCTTTGGGATTCTGCATTCCTCCCGTTACTGAGACTGAAAAGAATTTTACCTGTTACTGTCTCATAAATTTTCACCTGCCATATTAAACTATCTTATATTTCTGTATTTTTGTATACTATCTAAACAATATTACCGGTAGGTAGGAATGGTTATTCTAGGTTTATTACTTCTGTACACCCAATAGTATTTAGGCATGGTTGAATTTTTCAGTGAGCTGAAAGAAGGGTGTATTTTTGTGGATACATCATCCTTTTTCTTTTTTTACTTTTTAAAATAGTTTTTATAGAGTTTTTTTATCATCATAATAATAGCAACATATCAGATAACAAAAGAATATAATTCCCCAGATCCCTCTCCCCTTGAGAGCCAGTGTGGTGTAGTGGTTAAGAGCAGTAGTCTCGTAATCTGGTGAACCAGGTTCGCGTCTCCGCTCCTCCACATGCAGCTGCTGGGTGACCTTGGGCCAGTCACACTTCTTTGAAGTCTCTCAGCCCCACTCACCTCACAAAGTGTTTGTTGTGGGGGAGGAAGGGAAAGGAGAATGTTAGCCGCTTTGAGACTCCAGAAGGGGAGTGAAAGGCGGGATATCAAATCCAAACTCTTCTTCTCTTCTTCCCCTCGACCTCCCTTAACTTCCTCTTCTGGTTTTTTACATATTAATTCCCCTGTTTCTGTATTATATCTTCATATTGAGTTCTTTACATCAAATATTATTCTCTTATCATTTTAACATGATCTTTATAATTTCTATATTTGTTTATTAATTGTAAACGTTTACTCAAACTTTCTTTGCATTGTTTCTGTAGGTACCTCATATATGATTCCCAGTCTTTTTTAAATTCTCTATTGTCTTTGTTTTTCAGTTAGCTTCACCATTTCAGCGTATTCCATCAATTTTTCTTGCCATTGTTCTTTAGTTGGTATCTCGTCGCTTTTCCATCTTTGGGCTAGCAATATCCTAGCCAGTGTTGTAGCATACATAAAAAGTTTCTTCTCTTTTGTTCTAAAAAGTCCTTATGTTTTCCCCATGCTTTTAAAAGTGATCTCCTAATTATATGATTATGGAATGCTTTATGTACTTTCCCTTTATTATACCACAGATACACATACCATCCAAATCTGTTATTGTGTCCTTCCAAATCTAACAAATCTGTGTTTTCTAATTTAATCCAATCCCAGATTCAAGTAACATAAGCAGCTTCATAATATAATTTGAAGTCTGGAAGGGAGAAACCTCCCCTGTCTTTAATATCTGTAAGTATTTTATGTTTTATCTTTGGTTTCTTCCCTTTCCATATACATTTTGAGATATCCTTTTGCCATTTTTTAAAGCATGCTATGTTACTTATTACTGGTATTGACTGGAACAAAAACAACATTTTTGGCAATGTGTTCATCTTAATAGCTGCAATTCTTCCCAATAATGATAAATTCATCCTGCCCCATATTTTTTACATTTCTTTTTATTTCATTCTAACACTTTTCATAATTGTCTTTATAAATGTTGATATTCTTAGTTGTAAGCCAAATTTCTAAATACAGTGGTGCCCTGCAAGACGAATGCCTCGCAAGATGGAAAACCCGCTAGACGAAAGGGTTTTCCGTTTTGGAGGTGCTTCGCAAAATGAATTTGCTATGGGCTTGCTTTGCAAGATGAAAATGTCTTGCGATTCCTGGGGGTTTTTTCCGCTCCTCACCCCCTTTTTCTAAGGCACTAAGCTGCTAATAGCCTTTTAGCAGCTAATCCTTTAATCCCTTAAGCCTTTAATAGCCGCTAATAGCCGCTAAACCGCTAATAGAGCTAATCCGCTAATCCGCTAATGGGCTTGCTTCACAAGACGAAAAAACCGCTAGACAAAGAGACTCACGGAACGGATTCTTTTCATCTTGCAGGGCACCACTGTATTTGACTTTCTTATAACTCTCTATTTCTATAATCTGGAATAATTCTTTTTTATCTAATTCTGATAAATTTTTAGCCAACAGCTGAGTCTTATTTTTATTTAGTTTGAAGCCTGCAACTTGCTCAAATTCCTTTATTTTTTCTAAAATCTTATTGTCTTCAACTGTAATTACAAGATCATCAGCATATGCTTTCAATTTTTAAGCCTTTTCCCCTACCAGTATTCCTCCAACGTTTTTGTCAGCCCTAATGTTCCTCGTCAGGACTTCTAGGACCAGAATAAATAGTAAAGGTGATAACAGACATCCCTGTATTGTTTCCTTCGGTATCTTACATTCATCTGTTACCACCTGATTCACAATTAATTTAGCTTTTCAATCTGAATATATTGCAGAAATTCCTTTCCTAAATTTTTCTCCAAAATCCATTTCTTCAAGGATTTTATTCATCAATTCCCAAGAGACATTGTCAAAGGCTTTTTCGGCATCTATAAACATTAATGCTGCTTGTTTTTCATTTCTTTCTTCCAGGTATTCTCTGACGTCTATAATATATTATCTTTTATTTGTCTCCCTGGAAGGAATTCTGCCTGGTCATAATGTATATATTCTTTTAATATTGTTTTTATCCTATCAGCCATTATGTTAGCAAACAGTTTATAATCGTTTAATAACAAAATTGGTCTGCAATGTTTTACTGGGGTCAAATCTGCCTCTTGTTTTGGAATTAATGTTATATATGCATCTTCCCATGTCTCTGGTGCATTTCCTGATATTAAAATTTCATTCATTATATCTTTTAATGGTGCTAAAAGCTGCTTATTTAATTTTTTGTAATACGAATATTTTTGTAATATTTTGCTGATAGTCAATCTGGTATGGCAATTTTCCTATTTTTGCCTGATTGATTGCAAACAGTCTGGTTTGGATTACAACCACATCAAACCCAGAATTGTGTACCCCAGTTTACAAACTTCTTTTGGATTACAACCCAATTTTTTGGGATTACTAACAAAAAAATTTTGGAGGCCCCATTGGCGAAAGTGCACCTTGGGTTACAACATGTTTTGGTTTACAAATAGACCACAGGAACGGATTATGGTTGTAAACCAAGGTACCACTGTACTTCTTGAGTTGATATCTGGGCATTTAAAATTACTAATTTTACTCTTTAATTTTTAGTAGGTTACTTGTCTTTAAATATTAGTCTATCTCTGTCCCCTTTTCTATATAAATCTGTGTAATATCTAACAAATGCTTTCCTATTCTCTTTTGGGTTGTCTATAACTTTTTCATTTAGTTTAATTTTATCTACAGAGTTTTTAAACTCCTTTTTATTCATTTGCCATGCTAACAATTTCCCTGGTTTATTTGCATGTTCAAAATATTTTTGTTTCATTCTTTTAATCTTCAAATTTCATAATAATCATTGAATATTGTGTTTGTACTGTTTTAATTGCTTGCTTCTTGGATTCTTTATTTGGTATACATATTAGTTCTCTTTCTTTTTTTTCATTAGGCTTTCCAAAATTTCTCTCTTCTTCTGTTCTCTCAGTTTTCTCCTGTATGTATTTTGCTGGATAAATAAACCCTCATAACTGTCTTACTGGCATCCCATACTATCTATGCATTTGTCCCCTTATTCAGATTTAGCTCAAAATAATCCCCTAATACTTTTTCTGCTTTTTCTATGAAGTTCTGATCATCTAATAAAACTTCATTTAATCTCCATCTAAAAGTGTATTGTTTTTCATATTGCATTTCTAGGATTAATGGATTCTAGTCTGATATTCTTCTTCGCCTTATTTGTATTTTCCTCACCTTTAATTCTAATTCTTTGGACAACCAAATAGCATCTGACCTTCCACTGCTTTCATTCACATTTGGGGGGGGGGGGGAGTTGTTCCCTATCTGACAAATGTTTATTTCTCCAGATATCTATCAAATTCAGATTGTCTACCATTTCACAGAAAGTTTTTGGAAGTCTGCCTTCTTTAGTGTCTTTTTTCCTAATTGTTCTGTCCATTATCAGGTAGGAATGGTTGTTCTAGGTTTATTACTTCTTTATATTCCACATAACTTAGGGTTGGTTAAATTTTCCAGTAACCTGAAAGAAGGGTGTATTTTTGTGAATACATTATCTTTTTTCTTACTGGTGGAGGAATATAGAAGTTCATCCAGTCCTTTGGGTATCCAGTAACAAATATCTCCTGCAAAAGAAGCTCCATTAGTTTCTGGTCTCTTTTTATGTTCTTCTCTTTCAACTAGATGCACTCATATCTCCAAGACATTTCCTTTAACAACTCAGCCGGAGAGGCAGTGTTCTTTAATGAAAAAGGGGAAAGGAGTGGTGGATTTGACATAATGAACATGATCATGTTTCCAAACAATTCCTTCCTTCGTGTGAAAGTTGGAAGGGTGGAAGATCCTAGAGCTCCTGAAGAAAATGGATTCATGATCAATGAAGATCTAATTGATTGGCACACAAGCTTTAACAAGGTATGGAATCTAGACATTATTGGGGATAGAGAGTGAGGGAAGTGGCTTCACAGCTGGATGTGTCGATTGTATTCCAAGCATTCCCTTTCATTGCATACTTGTGCTGCATGTCTGCCCATGCTTTGAATGCAAATGAACTAGAGTGCTAGTTGATGTGGACAACAGTGCAATAGAAGAAGCAATGGTGTGGCTGGGTAGAAAGCATCATCCCAGGCAAAAGTCATAAGGCTGATTGATTGGCCTTTAAAAAAAAGAAAGAAAGATGATTGTCACTTGCATTGGTACCAGGGATATCAGAAGAAAAGTAAGGAAGGAGAAAATTTTTGCTGCTGTTATTAAACAAATTTTGTTGTTGTTGTTTAATTTGATGATTAGAACTTGCACAATGTAAAAATAAAATAAAAACTTCCCATGCAATCCTTTCCTGTTTAAGAGCAGGTGCCTCCGCTTTCTCTGTGTAATGAACACTGCCAGCCTGGTTATCAGAAGAAAACAAAGGAAGGAGAACAATTTTGCTGCTATGACTGTATTCCATGTCCAGAAGGGAAGGTTTCAAACCAGATTGGTAAGTGATTTGTTACCCCAGTTTCCCCATTATAAAGGGTCAAATGATTGGCAATTTACAAGTGGTAAATAAGAATAGTGTGCAAATAAGTTTCTGCCTTCCAGGATTGCTCAAGAGGACTTTCAATAAAGCAGCAGTCTAATACGTATATCTAAATTAGACAGTGAGTTCCATTGCAGCAAGCATGATCTAATGACCCAAGATAAACTAATCAAATCAAATCAAATTCTATCTCTTTCCATGTTTCTTTCAGATATTGATGACTGTTTCAGATGCCCAGAGCAAGAGCATGCAAGCAAAGACAGAAGTGACTGCATCCCTAAGACAATAACCTTTCTATCATACCAAGAGCTTTTAGGGATTAGTTCAGCCGTGATTGCTGTTTCCTTTTCCCTGATCTCAGCCTGGGTGTTGGGAACTTTTATTAGGCACAGAGATACGCCCATAGTCAAAGCCAACAACCGGGACCTCACGTACACGCTGCTCATCTCCCTCCTGCTCTGCTTCCTCTCTACATTGCTGTTTCTTGGAAGACCTAACACAGTGACCTGCCTCCTCCGACAACCAACTTTTGGCATTGTCTTCTCAATGGCTGTTTCTTGTGTGTTGGCCAAAACCATCACAGTGGTTGTAGCTTTCATGGCTACCAAACCAGGGTCCAGCATGAGGAAGTGGGTGGGGAAAAAACTGAGCAACTCCATTGTCCTCTCCTGCACTGTTATCCAAGCAAGTATTTGTACTGTATGGCTGACCACTGCTCCCTCATTCCCTGATTTAGACATGAACTCTGTAGCAGAGGAAATCATTGTGCAATGTAATGAAGGCTCCGTTGCAATGTTTTACGCTGTCCTAGGCTACTTGGGCCTCTTGGCTACAGCCAGCTTCATTGTGGCATTCTTAGCCCGCAAATTACCAGATACTTTTAATGAAGCCAAGTTCATTACATTCAGCATGTTGCTCTTTTGCAGTGTTTGGTTGTCCTTTGTTCCAACCTATCTGAGCACCAAAGGGAAGTATATGGTAGTGGTGGAGATCTTCTCCATCCTTTCCTCCAGTGCTGGCTTATTGGGCTGCATCTTTGCCCCTAAATGCTACATCATACTGCTGAGGCCTCAGATGAATAGCAAGGAGCAACTCATAAGGAGAAAGAATTGAAGGATTTTGCTGTGTATCCTGTTGTATTTTTGAATGTGTAGAGCGCAAGTGGCTTAGGATGCAAGAGCCTTCTGTAACATTATACATATTTAAACTTAATGTGGAGCGTCCCTGCTTAGTTTCATTTGATGCCCTAAATTCATCTGGAAGTAACTAATGATGCACAGGAAATTTAATCCAATTTGCATTTATAGAAAAAAATATATAATTTGTGCTTCCTGAAACATTACACAAAACACAGTTTAATTTTTCAAAATTGTGACTTTCTTGAATTTTTTTCATGCAGATCTCCCACAAATTAAATTCAGATTGGTACATAAGCTGCTTTTAATCAAATAATGTACAGAAGAATTTATATTTGGGAACATGTGTGCAAAAATGGATGTAATAGGAGAAATAAATAGTTAATATTGGCAAATCTTCAGAGCTGATCAGTAATATATTCCCCACAGTGCCTATTCTTTGTGTGGATTTTATGCCTTAGTTGGTGCAACTACAACAGGCATTTTGCTAACTTCGGCTTATCATCATCATCATCATCATTTTTAATTTGTATACCGTCTTTGTATCTTACAATACTCAAGGTGGTTTAGAAGCTGAAGAAACAAAAAATGTACATCTTATAACAATCTAATGCAATACAAAAATGTGATAATAAAACATAACTTTAAAATAGGCAATCTACATCAAAAAGTAACATTCAACAATCATTAGAATAGTATAAAATAATAATATCAACATATAAAAGTTAAACAGAAATCCACTCAACAGTTACAATAAATAATATCTAAACTATAATCAATAAAACACCTTCAAGCCACAGTACATAAAATAATACAATACACAATGAGAAGCAGAGACTAGAGGGTAGAGCAAGGCAGGTGGAAAGAAGCCTTGCCTGATGGAGTCTTCGGCTTAGAACTTGGAATATGTTTTCCTAACCTCACGTTGTTCTTTGGCAAAGAAATATAATGCCCAGGGTCTGAAATTGCTAGAAAGCCTCTCCTCCTTACAGAGGGGCGGAGTTGTGAGCAGGAGCTATTTTCCATGTTGGCAGGGGGTGTTCCAGCCCCTGCCCAGCTGGCCTGGCTGCCGCGCCACGTCCCCAGGTAGCCAACCAATCAGGTGGAGGCTGGGGGCGGGGTTTTGCCACTCAAATGTGGCCGCAGCAGCACTTCCCTTTCATTCCGCTGCTGGTTTTTGTCGGATCAAAATAATCAAGATATAAAGGCTATAAATAAATATAAGATTATTCTTTTGAAAAGTAAGATATTTATCTTTTTCCATCCTTTCTTAATTTAACTTTGTCCACTATAGATATGAACAACAATTGCTAAAACAGCATGTTTTACCTGGGAGAATCACTCATACCCCTCCTTCCATTCTAAGGGACCTGCTTAATATTTTGGGAGTGAGGCTTGCTGCACAAAAGGGTTTGAAACTATTACCAAAGTTTGACACTGATTTGTGTCTTGAGGCCCCCAGCCAGCCCCCCATGAAATAACTACACACGGACACAGAATTTAGGTTGATGGGTAACATTAAGGCCACAAGTTTATTGATTGCAAATTAAATGTGAGTGGTATTGGCATAGGCATTGGCTGAAGACTATAACTGACTACTGCCCCAGTTGACAGAATCTATGTAGGTAAACCCATTGAGGCAGCAACATTGGGGTTTTGCCAAACAGAAACTTACCATGAGGTTCCTGTGATTCTGGCATGGCCCTAGCCCATCAAGCGGAATTCGGACAAGATCCAGGACCGGACCCCCAGATTCCTTTAACAGAATACCTATTGATCATTGAGGGGCAGGTGATGGCCACACCTTCCTCCACACATAAAATTAAGCCAATGCCTAACTGCCAAACCTGGAAAGCTGTGGCGATTGCTAAAGGGGTAGGCAAAAAAATCAAGTGGCGAGTGATAATTTCCCAAATGGATAAAAATTCCTACCCGGCCCCTGTCCCAAGACAGGCGACTCACACAAAGTCCAAAGCAAGGCCGAGAACCAACAATAAGGGTGGGAGGGTGGGTTCAGCAATGCCAATCATGTGCCTGGGCACTCTTGTGCTGATGCTTATATAATTCTTGAACCACCCTATCCCCCTCCTGATTGGCAATGACCCGTGATGCCTATTTAGAGAAATGAAACTTAGACCAAGAAACGAAACCTACTTATCCAGGGGTGTGTCCAGGAGCCCAGTCACAAGAAGGACTGCCTCTTGAGGACAATGCCATTTGGATTTTGGTTCACAGTGTACCAATTACTCAGTTCAGGGCAGTGGCAAAAAGTGTGTGGTTGGTAACAAAAGATTGCACAAAAGGTTGCACAAAAAGAGCACAAAACTTTGATACCAACTTGGAGTAAATTAGACAAAGCTGGGTTTTGGGTGTGAAGGAGCTACTTTGTCCCTAAGGTTTTGGTCTGATAAATAAAGTTTGTGCTTTCTGAATTTTTCAGAGAATTGATATTGAAAATATCTCCAGATATCTCCAGAGAACTGATATTGAAAATGGAAGAGCAAAGAAGGTCCAGAATAGGATAGAGGACTGGCTACTGAAATAAAATTTGGAAGGTTAAAAAGTGCACTTCATAGTTGCTTGAGTTTGAAAGTGGACGCTCTAAGGGTTTCCCATGGAGGAGTAGGGGCGGTGAGATGAGGCACCCCCTAGTTATGAACAAGTGCTCTGTGGAGTAGAAACAGTGACACTGGTACACAATTGGCCCCATCAATGGTGACTCTATTAGGAACATATGCTAGACATGGACCCAACAGATTTCTAGGAGAGGCCTGGAACAACTGGAGCAAATAGTCTGGGCCAATAAGTGAAATAAAGCTGGACCTCCATTTTTCCAAAGGAGAATCAGAATCACTGCTGATTCTTCCCACAATCACTATGATCTCCATCTCCACTTGACATCTGGGACAGCTGTAGAGATGAGCACATATTATTTTGCACAAAGATACAGTGGAATGAAAGAAGGGAGAGGGAGACATTTCCAACTGTCCTTTAACCTTAATACATTTTAAGAATTAATTCCAAGCTAAGGGTCCATCAGCTGTGAACCTTAATTTAGCATGTCATAAATGTAATTTATTTTATGCTTAGCAAAGCACCAATGAATCTATTTCACAAAGAGCTTTTTACAAGTGGACAGAAGGCAGGGACATAAGACGTAAGAAACATAGAACATTGTTAACAATACTCAGTACCACAGAATGTGGAGAATAGAGTTTTAATCCTCCCTGCCCCAATGTAATGTCAGTGAAAACCACTCATTTGCACCTGCTGCTGTTGAATTGTATGATTCCCTCCTTATTTATTAACACTATTTATGTGAAAGCATTTATAAACCACTTAATATTTTAAAATCTCTAAGTAGTATACAATATTAAAAAGAATTAAAACAAGGCGCTTAAAAGCATATAATTGAAGCAAATAATTCAAGAGTTTCAAAGCACATAAAACATAGTCCAATCTTATCGGTTAGGGAAAGATGAGACTTTGCAAGATGTTTGAAATAATTGTTGATTGGTGCTTCATCTATGGGAGATACATGCCTTGCGATGTACTATAAAGTACAGTATCATTAATCAAATTTCCCTAGCGATCTAAGTGACCTTACAAGTCTGTATAGAGGTAGATAGTATTTGAGGTAACCTAGACCTAAGTTGTTCAAGATTTTATATGTTATGTATTAAGCAGATTTGGAAAATATTTAGTAGTGAGTGAATCTCCAAAGTTCCATACAGTTCCTTATTTTGGTTATTCATGAGGATTGTGGCCTACATTATTTAAGAAGTTATGAATTAGAATTAAGATAAATACATCAGAAGAATAATCAGCCATCATGCATGCACATTATATTCTTAACCCTCCATCCATATGAATCTGTCATATTTGTTGTGTTTGTTTGTAACATAGGAGTAGAAATAGATTGGTCAGGAATGTATGTTACCTAAATCTGACTTCTTGAGTAGGTCCACCGTCTCATTGTCATATTGCACAAGAAGTACATAAATTGTTTACTTAGATTCTTTAACTCTTTATTCTTATCAGCTGCTCCCTCGTATTCAGTTCAGGTCTCAACAAAATAATGTAGCATTTGGGGAAAAATATACACCCCAACAAGCCAGCACTGGAGGCCAAGATGGAGAAGATCTCCACAGCCACCATATATTTCCCTTTGGTACTAAGGTAGGTTGGAACAAATGACAACCAAACACTGCAGAACATCAACATGCTGAAGGTGATGAACTTGGCTTCATTAAAACTGTCTGGCAACTTTCTTGCCAGGAAAGCCACAGTGAAGCTGATGATGGCCAGAACTCCCATGTAGCCCAGAACAAGATAAAACATGGTGACAGACCCTTCATTGCATTCTGCTATGATTTCTTCGATTAGGGACTGCATGTCCAAATCTGGGAATGGGGGGGAGGTTGCCAGCCACAGCACACAAATGCCTGCTTGAATAATGGAGCAGGAGAGAACAATGGAATTGGTCAATCTTTTCCCCACCCACATTCTCATTCTGGACCCTGGCTTGGTGGCCATGAAAGCAAGAACCACAATTATGGTTTTAGCCAACACACAAGAGATAGCCACTGAGAAGATAATGCCAAAAGCAGATTGACGGAGAAAGCAGATCACCTTCCCAGGTTGGCCAAGAAATAGCAATGATGAGAGGAAGCAGAACAGGAGGGAGAAGAGGAGAATGTATGTAAGGTCCCGATTGTTGGCTTTGACTATGGGGGTATCTTTGTTCTTAATAAAAATTCCAATTACCAATACTGTAGCAATAGAGAAAGACACAGCAACCAATCCTAAACTAATCCCTAAAGGATCTTCGTAGGACAGATAAGCTAATGTCTTTGACATACATTGATCTTGGTCCCTGCTTGCATATTGATCGTCATGGCATTTGTAGCAGTCTGCCATGTCTGAAAAACAAAATAGTGAGAAACATAGTGTGAATTCATTTGTGAATACAGGCCCGTTTTCATGAGAATCTTCAACATAGCAGTGTCTGGTTATGCTGAGTATCTGACAGTCTTTAAGCTGTCATAAATTTCTTTATTGTTTTTACTTCATAAATTGTATTTTCTGTGTATTCTGGAAACATTAACGCACTAGAACATCTACCTTGTTGCCATGAAACCTTCCCTTCTGGACATGGAACACAATCATAGCAGCAAAATTTCTCCCCTTCCTTCTTCTTCTTCTGATAACCAGCATGGCAGGAGTCACTACATACAGAAAGGGGCAATACCTATGGATAAAGGTCGAAAGAATTACGGGTGGAAGAATTTAGAGATCACTTTTGTTCATTGGCAAAACTAAAAAGATTCAAGTAATCAGTTGAACATGGTGCAGACAATTTGCCAGTGGTTCCCTGAATCTTAGTTTTATAGCCAATTGCTTGTTTGAGGAGAATCTGCACACCAGAGTAAACTAATGGCTTACTCAAATGAATTTTTTATCCCACAAAAACAGGATGGGGAGTGGAGTTCATTTGGGGGGGGGGGCATTTTGCTCCACAGATTAATTTCCTCACAGGGAGGGAGGCCCTTAATCAAGGCCTGGTAAATATGTACAACATATTCCTTGTATGGGTAACTTTAAGTTCTATACCATTATTGTGAAAAGTAGAAATATTAGGCACTCCATCTCTCTTTAACTCATGGGCATCCCCTGCGGGGGGGGGGATTGGGGCAATGGTGGCCCTATGAAGCAAAATTCATATGGACCACAATTCACATTCCTAACTTCCAGTTAAAAGACAGCGAGAAGAAGTTTCTAGCATTTTTAGAATCTCAGCTATAAAGCAAGGTATCCAGGCACCACCATACATTTTTTCCTTAGAAACTAGCCCACTCGCTGCTATTCAGTGTTTCATTCCCTCACCCACCCCAGCCCAGCCCAGAGAAAGGTATTGTGGAGTTTTTGCATACATGCCACTAACTGAAAACCACAGTGGTCTAATGGTTAGAGCAAGACCTGAAATATCAGGGTTCAATTCCCTACTTGGCGCAGAAAATCATTGTGTGATCTTGGGGCAATCTGTATCTCTCGGGCTAATGTACCTCAGAGGGCTTTTGTGGGGAAAAATGGAAGCAAGACAATATTGAATGTTTTCTTGTACTCCTTGGAGGAAAGACAGGACATAAATAAAAAAACAAATTTCAGAGCCTAACTTCTGACCATTAGGTCCCATTTTTTAGTATCAGTACATACACATACCTGATTGAAACGTCTTTGCCAAGTAATCCTGTCCTCATTAAGGATGGTATCCTGCCCTTCACTGGGATCTACTCTTCCAACTTTCACTTTTGTGAAGGAGTTGTTGGGAAATATGACCATCTTCATTATGTCAAACCCTGTTACCATTTCCATTTTATTGTTGAAGTGCACTCTTTCTCCCGCTGAATTGTTAAAGGAGATGCCTTGAAGAAACTGATGAAGCTTGAGAATTGAGGATGGAAAGAAAGAAAGAAAAGATGTCAGCACTGTCACATTTGAGCTTCATAAACACATTTCTGTGCTGATGCAGGATTTTGTTTTTGTTTCTTTTGCAATTTCTTTTGCAATTTCCTTTTACAAATGCTTTTTTTTGGGGGGGTGCAATAATAAATGCAGTCAAACAGTAATTTTTTAAAAAATGCAAGCAAATAGTTCTTTCAATCTGCAAGTGAAAAAACTAGATGTCAGGTTGAATCATAGAGTTGTTGGAATGAAGCCAAGGGCCATCTAGACCAAGCTCCTGTAGTGCAGAGATCAACTAAAGCATCCATGAAAGGTGGCAATCCAACCTCTCCTGAAAGGAGAATCCACAACTTCCTGAGGGGGTCATTCTCAGGATTCTGTTGAAGATGTCCTTGCTGTTAAAGTGATGCAATACTGCTTTAAATGTGTGGTGTGAATGTGTCCCAAGCAGCAGCAGTGAAGGGGGTTTTAGGTAGTTAGCATTTTTCTTCACGACAGATCCTGAAGCGGAGGCTCCAATACTTTGGCAACCTCATGAGAAGAGAAGACTCCCTGGAAAAGACCCTGATGTTGGGAAAGATGGAAGGCACAAGGAGAAGGGGACGACAGAGGATGAGATGGTTGGATAGTGTTCTCGAAGCTACCAACATGAGTTTGACCAAACTGCGGGAGGCAGTGGAAGACAGGAGTGCCTGGCGTGCTCTGGTCCATGGGGTCACGAAGAGTCGGACATGACTAAACGACTAAACAACAACAATTTTTCTTCTCTTGTGATTCTAGTTAAAATTACACACACCCAAGCTGCTATGAGGCTAAATGCAGGTTCAGAGGGGCAATTTCCCTCAATATTATGCCAAGAGTGACTAGCTCCTTCTGCTCATGCATCATTCTCCTTCTCCCCACACTTCATTCCTGTTAATGAGTGGTCATAATCCTGCTCAGTACAAAATAAGCCACAGGTTCAGACATCTGGCGTATGTGCTCAGCTGAGGAACCAATGGGGTGAAGCTGCCATATGTGGGTTCATGATTGAACACCTCTAAGTCAGAATCCCCCCTAAACGTAACAATAGTTGTTGCTCCTGTGAATGAATAGTACAGTGGTACCTCAGGTTAAGTACTTAATTCGTTCCGGAGGTCCGTACTTAACCTGAAACTTTTCTTAACCTGAAGCACGACTTTAGCTAATGGGGCCTCCTGCTGCTGCCGTGCCGCCGGAGCACGATTTCTGTTCTCATCCTGAAGCAAAGTTCTTAACCTGAAGCACTATTTCTGGGGTAGCGGAGTCTGTAACCTGAAGTGTATGTAACCCGAGGTACCACTGTATGTCAAGTGCAATTCCACTGTTATACAGTGGTACCTCTAGTTACAAAATTCATTCCGGAGGTCTGTTCTTAACCTGAAACTGTGCTTAACTAGAGGCGTGCTTTCGCTAATGGTGCCTCTTGCTGCCGCTGTGCTGCCAGCACACAATTTCCGTTCTCATCCTGGGGCAAAGTTCTCAACTTAAGGTAGCTCTTCCAGGTTAGAGGAGTTTGTAACGTGAAGTGTTTTTAACCTGAGGGGTTTGTAACTCAGGGTACCACTGTATTTGGGTGCTATTTCACTTTATAAAAATGCATTCATGGCAATAAATCCATTTTGTTGTGGAAACATTACCTGCCAGGGCTGAAGGTTTTTCCATTCAGGCTTTTTACCACCTGCTAGTGGGTCGTGGTTGGATCTTGATGAGTACATGGTGTGCAAAGCTTGTGCCACGGCGTGGACAGCATTGAAGATGCTGTAGCTGTGACCAGTCATGCGAGTTTCAAAAACAGACCCCAAAAGGTTATCTAGCCTCTCATCCCTGGTACAAACCTTTTTATCAACTTCTAATGGCACATTGTGATTTGGGAATGAGCACTGGAATGCTTGCTCCCAGAAATCCTTGAGGAAAGAATCTCCTTCTTCCCAATAAAGTTTTATATTCTGAAGATATGCCTGGAACCCTGATGGTTCGTTTGAGTGAACCTCAAAAGAAATGGTGCCTTGGAAAAATTCAGGATCCCAACCCGTGATAAGGGCTATAACTGTAAAATCAATCTGGGCTGTCACGATCCAGATCTTTCCAGAAGATGTGTTTTCCTGATATTCAGGATCAGGTAGAAACATCATAGTAGTCAGCCACATAACAGTGAGAGTTTCTCCATAGAAAACATAAGTGCTGATTCTGTGATCCGTGAAAGGCTGATATATATTTGTGGCTGTATCAATCATGTCAGTGATATTAATCAACCGAGCTTGGCTTGGGATTCTCTGTGTGAAGGCTGAGCAGATTCCATTTTCAGAAAACAATGCCTCTAGGGCCTGCAAGAAATGGTCTCCACTCTCATCATCCACAGCAAAGAGCCCAACCCAGGTCCATCCAAAATGCTGAAGCAGTCGAATAACCCCCATATATTGATGGGCTTCGTTTGGGACCATGCGATAAAAAGAGGAGACCTTTTCCTCTGGAGGAAATGAGCCATATGTGAGCTATAAGGAAACACACCAGTATCTCAGAAATGACTTTTAAGTATTATATACACATGTTCCTTTTTATGCAAATAAAAGGCACTTATGATTTAGACTTCTACCTTTGGTTAAAAATAACCCTGTTGAAAATCAATGGCCCTTCTGTTTAGAATGCAGATATATGGCACACTTTTATTTAAGTTAATCATGATAAAGAACTCTATTAGGTATCCCTATTATTATTATTATTATTATTATTATTACTATTCCACCAACTTTTGAGAGTAATTCTTAT
This sequence comes from Podarcis tiliguerta, assembly GCF_965153285.1. Lineage (NCBI taxonomy): Eukaryota > Metazoa > Chordata > Lepidosauria > Squamata > Lacertidae > Podarcis > Podarcis tiliguerta. The sequence goes on from NC_139546.1 coordinate 46,147,414, forward strand.
TTGGCTTCAGTATTGCCACTTTCTCCAAGACTTTTCTTTTCCAGATCCAAAATCAATCCACTCACTTTCTGAAGCTGTGTGGCAGAATAATTCTGTGATCCCCATGCAGAGAAAAATGGTATACGACCAGTTTGCAGTTGCAGATTCTAAAACAATATGCTACAGCAATAAGCCGTCTTTCCACCAGACTTGTCTTAAAGGGGTAGCTCTTACCTGCGGAATCTTGTAGAGACTTAAGATGTCTGCCATGTGGAAGGAAATATCAGGGCCAAGTCCCCCAATAATGGATATGAGGCTTTTCTGGCTGCCACATTCATAGTTAGGGACAAATCTATGCAATTTGAACAGGACATCCAGAGTTGTGCGATAGGCCATCCTCTCATTGAAGTAGCTGTCACAGACATGGAGCCCAAGTGTGACATTGGGCAAGATCCTGGGATTCTCGTTGATCTCATTTATGGAAAAAGCCAATGCTAAGACATGCTGGTAGAACTTTGTCACCATACTGAAAAGATAGATATAGATAGATATAGATATAGATGATAGATAGATAGCTAGATAGATGATAGATAGATAGATGATAGATAGATAGATAGATAGATAGATGATAGATAGATAGATAGATAGATTAGATAGATAGATGATAGATAGATAGATAGATGATAGATAGATAGATGATAGATAGATAGATGATAGATATAGATAGATGATAGATAGATAGATAGATAGATAGATAGAGATAGATAGATAGATAGATAGATAGATAGATAGATGATAGATAGATAGATATAGAGATAGAGATAGATACACACACACACATTTTCACAAACAAATTTTTACAATCCAACAGCTCTGAGCTCTGAGCAACTGAAATGCTCCAATTGAAATGTAATTACTGCCATCACTTTTGGAAAGATAAAAACAAAAAAAGAAATCATGAGTGCTGAGAGCTATAGGATGAAGCTGCAAAAAGGACAGAGGACAAATAAAAAGGCCATATAAGAAGAGATAACAGTGGGAAATTTGTCTGAATTTGTGAAGCATAACTGGTTAAAGGCAGAATTTGGAAATCAGTGAAAATACTGTAAATATAACACATAATGTAAAATGCTGAGCGATCTGTAGCTCAATGGTATCAGCTTTCTATGAAGAAAACAGTGCTTTTTCTGGGGGGGACACAGGGGTATGCTTACCTCTAAACATTTTGCGAATCTTTGTACTTTTGTCCATTTACTGTATTTATTTTTCCTGATTTGAACTATAAAATGGTAATTTCCTTGAGTCAAAATGAGAGTACCCCCAAACATATTTTTTAAGGGGGAAAAGCACTGGAAGAAAGTCCCAAGGCTAGAAGAAACTCCTGCCTAAAACCCGGGAGAGCTGTTTCCAACTTGGGTGGACCAATAGAAGGCAGCTTCCTATATTCATAATTGATTATACAATTGTCTACACACAAATGTGTTTTGCCACTGAGCAACAACCTGTCACTAGTATGAGAGTGGTGTTCTGAAACCCCCCAAAAGTATGTGCATTGTTCCATAATATGCCCTCATAGTCATTAACATCTTGCAAGTCATCAATGTTCTGCAAAATAACTAAAAATCATGCCATATCACCCTTCTTTCATTTGGAAATGGTCATCTGAATACACTTTCCTCCTTCCATTGTAGCAAGCCCCCATTACCAGTGCTTTTAACTTAAACATCCTTTTAAATTTGCTCCTTTTAAAAATCACATTGCAGTTTGCTCGCTCATCGGTTTTCAAATAGGAATTTTCACCAATGCCTTCACGTTGGCATATTTTGTAATCTCCTGCAGGTATGCCATTTCAGTGTGTGCATGTGTGTTTTGGTGTTTGTGGGTCTTGCCCTTGATATCTTAGAAGCTTTAAGAAACAAATTATTAGAAGTTACGTCTGACAATATGCAAATCAATGTATACTAAAGAAAAATCTGCTTTCCATCTTCTACAACTGACATTTATTTCTTATTGTAGTGGTGTTCACACATTACATTCAACAGGTGTGCAATCTGTGTACCTGTGTACAGAAATATTTGAGCTGTACACTTATACAGTCAATCACATGTAATGTTTAATGAGTGTGCAGTAGGTGTACCTGCGTACACAATAGTTGAGCTGCACGATTCAACAAGAATCTATATTGTACAAGAGGATATTCCAGCATTGCGGGGGGACTAGACGAGATGACTTTTGAGACATATCCCAACTCTACAATTGTATGATTCAATGTTCTCTTTCACACAAACATTTGTACATGTGTAGAGACAGCTTGTACCTGTGTTCAATGTAACATATGAGCAACTCTTATGGAAGGAGGAAATCCAGGTTTACTATAAGCAATTTACACTTGCACGCCATCTATGACCATGAACAAGGTGTGATGTGGATGCAAGCTACACATACAGTCTTTGAGGCCTCCTTCTTAAGTCCCTTGCGACAGAAGTTTTCAAGCTCACACGACACCAGAAGGAAAACAGAAAAGAAAAGAATTATTTACACTGGAATGTTAAAGTCCAACTCCTTAGAAGGGTGTTCCTTGAAGGAAACCTTTGGGAAAAAGTATATTATCTGAGAAACAATTCCACCAATGAGGAGACCACCGGACTGGTACCTCTCATGAGGAACAGGGAGGGGAGAACTTGCAAGACAATTCATGGTGGCTACTTTTGAAACCAGAAACAGCAGCATCACTAATACCACCATCCTTGTGGCTAAAGTTATCTCTTGATTAGATTCTCACATGTCCACCTGCAGTTTCACCACTCGCATTAAACACCATTAGATTCTACCAATATTCTTCAGAAAGAGAAACATATTGTCATTAACACTGGCAACGTAAGAAATGTGTGAGGGAGAAACTGACAGAGTTCAAACTGACAGAGCCCTGCCTACCTCTGATCCCTAACCCAAGCTCTGAATGGCATAAAGGGAAGGTTTATAACCACTTAAAGACTTGTCGATGGATTGTTTTCCTACTACTTTCTGGAACAGTGCCCCCCCCCCCCGTCATGGAGAATCAATTATTTCAAATAATTGCATGGAAGATAATACCCCTTGCAAAGTTTTGTTCCCAAGTGGCTAAACTGGTAGTAAACATGTTTTTCTCCATCTCCTCTGCTCCATAGTGAGACAACTATCAAGGGAGGTTCAAGGTGACCACACTGAACCCACATCCAGGGGGGTAGGGTCAGTGGGCTGCCGGGGTGATGGCCCTGTGTGCATTTTTCTGGGGGTGCGTGGCTGCCCTGTTGTGTCCTCATGTTGCCCTTCCAGCCTGCAGGGTGGCATGAGGAGGATGCAACAGACATACGTCCTTTGATCCCAGACTCACCCTCTTGTTGTGAGGCTAAGATTGAAGGGTGCATGGCTGTTACATCCTTCTCCCTCCCTGAGCTGGATCAGGACTGGCATCATGTCAGCAGTGAGGGCTGGGCTGGTGCATCCCACCCACCCACTTTGGTGCGCTTGTGAGTGCCATGAAGACTTGCTCTGCCTCTGTCCACATCAACTCCAGTGGGCCTTGGATAAAGCCAACTTTGGACTAGAACTAGCAATAACCCAATTGGCCTCCTCCTCCTCTTCCTCCTTGTCCCCTCAAGGCCATTATAAGATAGCACACTTCAGTTAAAGGCGAAATATAGATAAAAAATAAAAATAAATGTCCAGTAGCACCTTAGAGACCAACTAAGTTTGTTCTTGGTTGTATCTGAAGAAGTGCACATGCACACAAAAGCTTATACCCAGAACAAACTTAGTTGGTCTCTAAGTTGCTACTGGACAATATATATATATATATATATATATATATATATATATATATATATATATATATATATATATAATTTTGACTGTGTCAGACCAACACGGCTACCAACCTGAATTCAGTTAAAGGCATTCTTCACAGGGAATCGCCCATAGAGCCTTTGCTCAGGTCTCCTTGATATTCAGATACCGATTAAGTGAGGTTCGTTGTTCCTTATCACTGGATATTTTATATGTGAGAATCCCTCCTGCCTATACTGCTTATGACTACTGTCTACAAAACTATGAGGGATTTAAGGAACATAGGAAGTGGCCTTGTGGCAAGCCAAACAAGTGGCCCATCTAGCTCAGCATTTTCTACACTGATATTCGGCAGCTCTCCAGAGTTTCAGACAGGAGATACCGCCAGCCACACTTGAAGATGCAATAGATTGAAACTGGGACATTCTGCATGCAAAGCAGGTGCTTTTCCATTGAGCTACAGTCCCCAATGGATTGAACATGGAATGGCAGGCAGAGATCAGTGAGGCAGGCAAGGGCGATGAACTGATGCTGGGAGGCGCCACGTCTAGCCTCCGCCTCTTCCCTGGCACCCTCCAGAACTTGGCGCCCTGGTGCCCCGCGCCACTTGCCTCTATGGGCAAGACGCCCCTGAGTGGGTGCTGTCTCAGGATAAGGCTGCTCTGAATGTTAAAGCAGGCTTGCCACTTCCCCTCTTCCCTCCCAGGCAGAGGAGTACAGCAATGGAATCTGGAAAGGACACCAGCCAACCACTAGGAGGGTTGGAACCAGAGGCTGAAGAGGAGGCTCCCACCTGGTTATCCAGGACCCAATGGCGTTCCCATCACTGAAAATAGGCACATCCACTCAATGCAATAGAAATCTGTACACTCAACAATTACTCAAGATATGAGAGTCATGACTTGCTCCATCTTTAAGAGCTTGGCATGTGGGCGTAGCAACCCACTGGGACACACTGTTTCCTTCCCTGGTCTTGGACTCCATAAGTGGAACTGCTTGGTCAGAAATGCTGCTGTGACTCATTATCTGATACTGAGCCTGTCCCTCTATTCTGTCTCAGGAATGATCTCTCCCTTGCTCTCATGTGCTACTATAGAAGCAGACAGAGAAAGAAATAGAAGAAAACTGACCCATTATGTGTATGCTTCTAGGTAATGTGTAAAAAAATGAGTAGGCATAAAATAAATAGCCACACAGTTTTTGGAACCTGCTTAAAACATTTTTGTTTACACAAGCTTATCCAGACATGTAGAAGTTGAGATAGAAATATGGGGTGGCTGGGGAAACCCAGCCAGATGGGCGGGGTATAAATAATAAATTATTAAATTATTATTATTTCTTTTTAGCCTCTCATTGTTTTAATTGTTTTTTGAATATTTTTTCAGATATTTGCTTTTAATAATCTTTTAATGATAATCATAATGTTTTTTATTTTATTTGTAAACTGCCTAAAAGTTGTATTGCAATCAAGGCGTATATAAATTTTGTTAAATAGAACAATTCATTAAATAAATTAGCTTTTTGTCAGTCAAGGTAAGCCCCTTGGGCCAGAGTGCAAGGATTTGTGTGGTGCAAATTGTGATGGCTGAGATCGATGTGGAAGTAGCCTTCATAAACTGTTCTTCCCTTGTCTTTCAGAAGAGGGCAGCAGAGGTGTAATAATGTCTGCATTGCCTAGCAGGGAAGTACGGTGGTAAGTCAAGTGCTGTTTTTTGCTTTCAGTTATGATGCTGATTGTTCCCCTCCAGCTTTTGGTTGAAACCTGATCTAAGAAATATTCGTCCTCAATAGACTTTCCCACAAAATGTTTCAGTCTTATTAAACTTTCTAAGGGCCAAGCTGGGCTTTATAACTGTCATGCATTTGTATCTCTAAATTCAAGTAATATTCATTCCACGTCCAGAAATCAACAAGACTGGCAGTCAAATCGGGAAACAGGACAGCATCTGCCACCATTCCTGAGGGCAGGGGGCAAGCTCAAGGGCTACAGGGCAGCAATGTCTTCTGAATACCCATAATTCCTAGAGAGAAACTCCCATGATAGCTTCTTCCATAATTGATGTGCTATGTTTTATTTTAAATTAGATTATCAGAAAAATTTACTACTACAACAACAACAACTACAACTTATTTCTTTATATGCCACCCATCGGACTCGGTTGCCCCAGCCACTTTGGGCAGCTTCCAATGAATTAAAACATTTAAGACTTCTTGTTCAGTGCCCATGATTCTTCCCCGATTCTTACAAAATCATATTGAAAGCAAGTACTTACTGCCTTTCAAATGATGTATACAGAGTGCATTCATAAACAGATGTGAGTGGCTCCTTTATGCTCTTTTTAAAAATAAAATCAGTGAAGTAATACATTTATGTGTGTTAGATAAAATTAAGCCAACAAATATATTTATGTATATTCCAAATTAACAAATATGTGTATATTAAGATAACTAGGAGAGGTGATGGGGGGTGATGGGGGGGTGAGAAACTGACAAACTCAGCTTTGTATTATTGTGCTTGAAGTGACACTGTGATAAAGGTCAATAGGGGCTGTGTATCATCATCATCATCATCATCATCATCATCATCATCATCATCATTTCATTGTTTATATCCCTCCCATCTCGCTGGGTTTTCCCAGGCACTATAGGCAGCTTACAGCACATAAAAACTTGTAAAACATTAGACATTAAAAATTTCCCAATACAGGGTTGCCTTCAGATGTCATCTAAAAGTCAGATAGCTATTTATTTCTTTGACATCTGATGGGAGGGCATTCCACAAGGTGGGTGCCACTAACCAAGAAAGACCTCTGTCCTGTAACCTCACTTCTTACAGGGAGGGAATTGCCAGAAGACCCTCAGAGATGGCCCTCAGTGTCCAGGCTGAATGATGGGGGTGGAGAAGCTCCTTCAGGTATACTGGGCCGAGGCCGTTTAGGGTTTTAAAGGTCAGCATCAACACTTTGAATGGGAAACTGAAAAGGGGAAATTGATTCTGAATGCCTATTTCTGGTACTTTTTAATGGCCATAAAATTAAACAAAAACGCAGTGAGTGGAGAAGTCGCACCTACTCCTTCCTTAGGGCCCTCAAAGCCTTTGATCACCTACCTAAGAGTAAGTTCTGTTTAATTCAGTGGATATTAATCCTAAATTAACAGTCAACACGGTTTTCTCACAGCGCCAGCTGCAGGAGAAATGCAAAGTGCATAGACACCCTGGACTCAGCTTGTTGTTGTTGTTTAGTCATTTAGTCGTGTCTGACTCTTCGTGACCCCATGGACCAGAGCACGCCAGGCACTTCTGTCTTCCACTGCCTCCCGCAGTCTGATCAAACTCATGCTGGTAGCCTCAAGAACACTATCCAACCATCTCGTCCTCTGTCGTCCCCTTCTTCTTGTGCCCTCCATCTTTCCCAACATCAGGGTCTTTCCCAGGGAATCTTCTCTTCTCATGAGGTGGCCAAAGTATTGGAGCCTCAGCTTCACGATCAGTCCTTCCAGTGAGCAACTGGTCCCATCACCTCCTGGCAAATAGAAGGGGAAGAAATGGAGGCAGTGAGAGATTTTACTTTCTTGGGCTCCATGATCACTGCAGATGGTGACAGCAGCCATGAAATTAAAAGACGCCTGCTTCTTGGGAGAAAAGCAATGACAAACCTAGACAACATCTTAAAAAGTAGAGACATCACCTTGCCAGCAAAGGTCCGTATAGTAAAAGCTATGGTTCTCAGCTATACAGCTACAAATTAAACATTTTAAGTGTGTTGTAAAGTGCAATATACAAATGTGACAAATGTAACTCATGTTAGTAGCTTCGAGAACACTGTCCAACCATCTCGTTCTCTGTCATTCCCTTCTCCTTGGGCCCTCAATCTTTCCCAACATCTCCCAGTGATGTCCTCCCAGTGAGCACTCAGGGCTGATTTCCTTAAGAATGGGTAGGTTTGATCTTCTTGCAGTCCATGGGAAAGAGATAGTGGTTACCAGTGGGATGTCTTGCTCTTTTATGCTGAACTTTATGTAAATACAAGGGTAGATTCCTCTTTTTATCAGTCATTGCCTCTCCCAGAGAGAGAGTGTGCCCAGCAACCTTCCAGCCAACAGCCACGCTCAAGACAAGCAAGGAAGGAAATGATGCTTTGGCTTCCATTTGTTTTCACTTTAGCAGCAATGAGAGGTGCTTTTTTGCCTTTCAAATACTAGAGTTCCATTCCCAGGTTTACATGAAGCAGATCTCTTACAAATATATTTATTTCCAGGTGTCCAAGCAAAGGTGCAGGTGGTGGAAACTGGAGGAGATGTCAAAAGACCTGGAGAGTCCCTCCGCCTCTCTGGCCAAATCTCTGGGTTCAACATCACTGGCATCTGCATGGATTGGGTACGACAGGCTCCAGGGAAGCGACCGGAATGGACTGCAAGGGATTGTGGTGGAAGTTCACAATATTATGCTGACGCAGTGAGAGGGCGCTTCACCATCTCCAAGAATGACCCTTCAAACATGGTATATCTGCAAATGAACAGCCTGAAACCTGAGGATGCAGCTGTGTATTACTGTCTGAAAGTAGACACAGTGAGAGGAAGTGAATCTGAAGCCTGACAAAAAAGCCCCCTTTGTGCATTGCAGCTCTTCAGATTGATTTAGCTGCCTTAGATTGAACGTGGAATGGTTTTCCGGTACAAATTCAGCAGATACGCTTTATACTAATTTTCAAATGTTTGGTGAAAACTTTCCTTTCACTCTAGGAATATGCAGACAGTTGAGATATTTTTTCTGTTAGAGCTGGTGAACTGTTTCAAGTTTTATTTGGTTTTTTTATTGTATTTGTTATGAACAGGTTTATTTATTTTTTAATTGAGGTATACATAATTTTATAAACATAGAAACAGAACATGTGAGATTGGTCCTGTGAATCACTGGGATCAGGGGAAAATCGGATTCAATTTGTATTTAAGAGAGAAGCTACATAGTCTGCACTTTCTGAAATAATATGAGAACATCCTTAAAAATATGCACTTAAAGTTCTCCAGCCAAGTAATATGTACATCCATGCATACACTGGGGTAAAGTGTGCACAAAAATTCATATCCAGTGCTTTTTTTCTAAAAAAATAAATAAAAAATGTTTAGGGGTACTCTCATTTTCCTATTCATATTGAAATACTACCCCTCAATGAGGCCAAACTTAGATTCACAAAATGTTTAGGGGTATGCGTACCTCTGCGCCCCCCCCGAAAAAAGCACTGTGCATATCTTAGTGAAAGCAACATTAAAAATGTGATATGTTGCGGAATATTGTTTTGCAAAAAATGTATGTATCAGGTACAATTGGATACAAGTGTGCATGTATTCAGGAAAAAATTGGCCCTTTGTAAACAGATGTGGAAATGCGGAGAAAAAACATGTATAAAAAAGAGACACTTAAAGAAACCAGATTTCATAGATCATCCCACCATAACAGACTCTTTATATTCCACATTTTCCATGGGGGAGGAGAACTCATGCAAATACTTCCAGGAGGCTCTCTTCAAAAGGAAACTTCTCAGATGAAGGATGCTCAGTTTCTCCCTGGTCTAAAGGCTCCCGTTTCCTGTTTAGCCGGGGCATCTCTTCATTAACGTGATGAAATTTTTGATCCCTTTCTTGTTTTTCTTAATGGATGTCCCAAGATGTAAGAACGCGTTTAATGGAATATCCAGAAATTGGAGTTTAATTATTAGAATGGTTACATGGAAAGCTGCATTCATTGTAATGTTCTATGTTTTCAAGGGGCCTTCTCGGACATCCAGCTTGCATCATCTGGACCAGGCACAGTGAGACCAGGAGAGAATCTCAACCTGGTCTGTAAAGTAACCGGTTTCTCCATTGCTACATCTGGCTATGACTGGCATTGGATTCGGCAGCCTCCTGGGAAAGGTCTAGAATGGATCGCATGGGTTTACCCCTATGGTGGGAGCAAGAGATATGACCCTTCCTTTCAAAGCCGTGCAACCATTTCTTCAGAAACCTCCAAGAATGAGTTCTCCCTCCAGCTGAACTCATTGACAGCTGCAGACACAGCTTTCTATTATTGTGCTCGAGGAGACACAGTGAGACATGGCAAATGGGGGCAGTGTACAAAAAGGGGAAACTGATTTTGAGGGACTATTTCCCAGCAAGTGGAGAGGTCCTGACAATTTCATGTGCCGGGTCCCCAAAATGCAGAAAGCCTGTTCTCACGTACCTAGGAGTAAATTCTGTTTAATTCAGTTGGTCTTAATTCTAACTAGATATACATAGCAGAGAACTGTTAGTGCTGACACATTTAATTTTCTTAGTTATATTGGAGGGAAAATAACATTGGAAAGATCAAGCTGGGTATAGTGGGAAATATGAGATAAGGACTGTGTGGTGTTCTCCAGAAGATCACAATTGAGATTGTTCCGAAACCACTCTTAAAGCAAGGGATAGTTCTTAGATCATCTTGGTTTCAGAACTGTGGATGCCTGTCTGATTTTTATAACAGCTGTATTACTACTGCCACCAGGCTAAAAGCCTTGCTTTACTTTCCCCGAATAGTTCTGGGAACTGTTGTTGAGCCACTGATCCCCCCTCCCCGAATGCTCATTGGCAGTGCTATTTTCCAGAAGCAGAGGTCCCTGAACTCACCATGAATGTCTCCCTTGTTCACTCATAATGGCAATGGCACCCACCTGAGAAGTGCCAGAACTGATTTCCGGCGAGATGCAGCTGAAAAAAAAGCCCTGCCTATTGGCACCATTTCTCAGGAAATGCTCTAACATAAGCTATATTCAAGGGATGCAGGTTGCACTGTGGTATAAACAACAGAGCCTAGGGCTTACCGATCATAAGGTGTGCAGTTCGAATCCCCACGATGGGGTGAGCTCCTGTTGGTCAGTCCCAGCTCCTGCCCACCTAGCAGTTCAAAAGCATGTCAAGTGCAAGTAGATAAATAGGTACCACTCCGGCAGGAAGGTAAATGGCATTTCCATGTGCTGCTCTGGTTTGCCAGAAACAGCTTAGTCATGCTGGCCACATGACCTGGAAGCTGTCTGCGGGCAAACACCGGCTCCCTTGGCCTATAGGGCGAGATGAATGCGCAACCCCAGAGTCATCCGCGACTGGACCTTTACCTTTAAGCTGTATTCTGCTTAGCCAAAGGGAACCAGCAGAGCCACCCAATACCTTTGGATTCTGTATTAAGCTGGGGATTTCTAAATATTGTAAAATACTGAGTGAGTGGGAGGTGGGGAGGTCCTTGAAACATGGACTGTCTATAAAAGGATGATGGTGTCATTTGGGCATAGCCAAAACATGAGCAAAAGGAGTATGGTGATACTGGGGCAAAGGGTTCATCTTGAAGCAGTGCCATGTGGGATCTGTCCTTGTTTAGTCATTTAGTCATGTCCAACTGTTCGTGACCCCATGGACCAGAGCACGCCAGGCACTCCTGTTTTCCACTGCCTCCCACAGTTTGGTCATGTTGGATCCAGGAACTCCAAAGCCCCCATCACATGTAACCTTAGAAATAGAGGTGGGGGAAAGAAGCAGAATAAAATTGGCTGGTCCTTACCATCAATGTTTATGAACCAGTATCGGTGAAGAGCAAATCACCTGGTCCAGATAGTACAAGGATTTGTAACAGTGAATTGCTCTAGCAATGCTCAAGCTGCAGTCATTTGCATTAGTTGCATCTCTTCATAAAACTTCCTCCCCTTGTCTTTTGCAAGAGGGCAGCAGAGTAAATATGATTCCATTGCCTAGGAGGTGGATAACATGGTGGTTTTGTGGTTTCAGCTGCAATGCTGATTATTTTCTCAGCCGTTGGTTGAAATCTCTTCACGGAAGACTCTTTATCCTCTACAGCCTTTCCCTCAAAAAGTTTCCAATGAAAGCTGAGGCAGTGTTATCCAGCTTTCTAAAAGCCAGACTAGACTTTATAATTGCCATGTATTTTGAACTTCTGTGGGGGGGACAGAAAAAAAAAATCCAATGTGTGGCTCCAAACATGGGGGATGGGTTCCTTAACCCCAAGCCTGCTGATTACAATGGATAGAAATATACATCATGTTGGCTGAAAGGTAGGTAGAATACACTAAGTTACTTACTAACTAAGCAAGTTACTAAGATGCCTTCTTAGATTCCGAGAGAGAAAGGAAGGGACAGATTTTTATGGAGAGTTGGGACACCTTTTGAATATCAAAATATTTTGACAGAATTGTTTACCTTTTATTTATGCATTTTCTACCTTTATATACCACCTTTCCCTCCAAATAGCTCAAGGTGGTATACATGGGAAATGGCACATTACGCTGAGAGATGATGACTCGCCAAAGGTCACCCATTGAGCTTCATGACTTAGATATTTCGGGGAGAGCTGGAACACCTTTGCAGTATACAGTCAAACCTCTGTTGTCGAACGTAATCCGTTCCGGAAGCCAGTTCGACTTTAAAAATGTTTGACTACCGAATTGTGGATTCCAATTGGTTGCAAGAGATTCCTGCACTCAGCAGAAGCTGTATCGGACGTTTGGCCTCCGAAAAACATTCAAACACTGGAGCATTTACTTATGGGTTTTTTGGCATTCAGGAATTGAGGTTTGACTGTACAGTGGTACCTCCTGTTTACGAACAATTCAGTTTACAAAATCCGCAAAACCAGAAGTCGTTTGAGAACTTTACCTCGATCTATGAATGGAAGCTGAACGGGGGAAGGGCACCAGCAGCGGGAGGCCTCATTAGGGAAAGCACGACTCAGTTTAAGAATGGATTTGGTTTAAGAACAGGCTTCAAGAGTGGATTAAGTTTGTAAGCTGAGGTACCACTGTATTGGAATATCAAAATATCTGACAGAAATTAAAAAAATAATAATTTCAAAATGGCCTCCCTCCATTCCATGCTCAGAAATCAACTGGCAACTGAATAAACATGGGCCAAAAGACAGCATCTCCTACCATCCGTGAGGGGATGGGGCAAGCTCAAGGGGTGCAGGGAACCTCCAGTCTCCCAAACTCTGCTGCTGATGCCTTTCCCACTACAGCTGCCAAACTCTGCCTACTGGTAGGGACAGTCCCTCTGAAAGAAGGATGTGAAAACTTAACTTGCTTCTACTGGCTATCCATAAGTTACAGGGAGCAGATTCCACAATCATTCCATGGCTGAGCAGCTATACTTTATTTAGATTTAGATTTTCTCCCTGGCCCATAGTTTGTGTCCATAATTCTCATCCTGGTTCTTATCCATAGATATGGTGACCAACTGCTTGCCACTTCCCAAATCTTAAGTGGAGTGTGTTTGCATACAGAGATAATGGTTACTCAAGGGCTGTTTTGCCCCTTTATGCTGAGCTGTATGTAAATTTGAAGGCTGTTTCCTCTTTATATCAGTGGTCACATCTCCCTGCACTAGCCACATCAGGAGACACACCCTGTTTGCCCAACACATTTCCAGTTAACCTCCCCACCACAAAGACAAGGAAAGAAATGATGCTTTGGTTTCCATTTGTGTTCACTTTAGCAGCCTTCAAAGGTATTTTTTTTTCAAATTTAGGGGAGAGTACCATTCACAGAGTTATATGAAGCAGATATCTTACAAACATTCTTTCTTTTCAGGTGTCCAAGCAGACATCCAGCTTGTTGAGTCTGGAGGAGATGTCAAAAGGCCCGGAGAGTCTCTCCGCCTCTCCTGTCGAACCTCTGGATTCACCCTCAGCAGCTACTGCATGCATTGGGTACGACAGGCTCCAGGGAAGGGACTGGAATGGATTGCAAGGGATTGTGGTGGAAGTTCACAATATTATGCTGACGCAGTGAGAGGGCGCTTCACCATCTCCAAGGTCAACTCTGCAAGCATGGTATATCTGCAAATGAACAGCCTGAAACTTGAGGACACAGCTGTTTATTACTGTGCAAGAGACACAGTGAGAGGAAGTGAATCTGAATCCTAACAAAAACTTCCCTTTGCCCATAGCAGCTCTCTAAATTGAGTTAACTGCACCAGATTGAATGAAGACATTAAGAGAAGGGAAACAAATGCTTTATTTGGAAATCCTGCCAAACATCTTAAAGAATAAAAAAGACTAAGATTAAGACCAAGAATTTGTCCAAAAGAAATTAGTACATGATGTTCAACCAATGTTCTCATGACTTAATGATTTTTCTGTTACAGACACCCTTGCTCCCTGCATATGATGACAAGTTTTATTATCTCTTCTACATTGATGCAGAATACCGCATCATATCCCCTCCTTTTTTGAGGTGAGCAGAATAGCTTGGATTGGCATAGATAGTATTCCAACCCAGTTTCTGGACTGTGCCCTCTGTTTCTAATCCAAGTGATATAATAAGATCTAGTTAGAGTTATCTGGTTCTTCTCCTTATTAGCTGCTCCCTACTGTTCAGTTCAGGCCTCAGCAGAATAATGTAACATTTGGGAGAAAAGATGCAGCCAAGTAAGCCAGCAGTGGAGGCCAAGATGGAAAATATCTCCACAGCCACCATGTATTTCCCTTTGGTGCTCAAGTACGTTGGAACAAAGGACAACCAAACACTGCAGAACATCAACATACTGAAGGTGATGAACTTGGCTTCATTGAATGTGTCCGGCAGCTTCCTTGCCAGGAAAGCCACAATGAAGCTGATGGTAGCCAGAAGTCCAAGGTAGCCCAAGACAAGATAGAACATGAGCACAGAGCCTTCATTGCATTCTGCTACAATTTCTTCTGGCAGTGAGTGCATGTCCAAATCTGGAAATGGAGGAGACCTTGCCAGCCACGTGGCACAAATGGCTGCTTGAATGAGGAAGGAGGAAACCACAGTGGAGTTGGTCACCCTTTTCCCCACCCACTTCCTCATGTTGGAGCCTGGCTTGGTGGCCATGAAAGCCAAAACCACAGTGATGGTTTTGGCCAAGACACAAGAGACAGCCACTGAAAAGATGATTCCAAAAGAGGATTGTCGGAAAAGGCAGGACATCTTCTGAGGCTGCCCAATGAACGGAAAAGAGCAGAGGAAGCAGAGCAGGAGGGAAAGAAGGAGAACGTAGGTGAGGTCCCGGTTGTTGGCTTTGACTATGGGGGTATCTTTGTACTTAATAAAAATTCCAATCACCATAGCTGTAATTAAGGAGAAAGAAAGAGTAACCAAAGTTAAACTGATCCCTAAAGGCTCTTCATAGGACAGAAAACTTATTGACTTGGGAATGCATTTATCTTTTTCCTTGCCAGGATATTGTTTTTCTGGGCATTTGAAACAGTCATCCATATCTGGAAAAAAAAGAGGAGTTACCGTTTTACTGAAAAGGCATGTATCAATTGGAGCCAATGGTCACAACTGTCTTTTAGTTTGGAACTAGCTCATATTGCTCAAATCATAAAAATCATACTGTGTGTGTGTGCACGCGCGTGCGTGTGTGTGTGCGTGCACACACACACACACACACACACACACATTTTATTCAAAGATCCCAGGGAGGTATAAAACATTAAGAACACCACATGGGCATATAAATGAAATGTAAACTTTCTTCACTTTGCACTCGAATCACCATCCATTTTTGTTAGCTCTTTCCTGGAAGAGGCTCCTTCTTCTTACCCCCCTTGATCGCTTAAACCTCCCATTTCTAGGATCTCCCAGCTTGTCCCTTCCCTAGACTGCTCCCCAGTGCCCCACCACCAGGATCCAGGGTCTAAATCTTCTTCTTCTTCTATGCCTTCCATGGGGGGCTCTTGGGCAGGGGGTACCCACTGCTCTTCCTCATCCACCCAGTCCCTGACATACAAGGTCAAAATGAAACCCCAGCCCCTAATCTGGCTTCTGCAATTTGGACCAATTGAAGTTTCCACTTTAACACTCAAAGCTGGAATACATTGTGCATCATGCCACTTACCCTCTTGATCTGAAATCTTCCCTTCCGGGCATGGACCACAATCGAAGCAACAGAACTTTTCCCCTTCCTTCGCTTTTTTCTGATTGCCAGCATGGCAAGAATGAGTACACACAGAAAGAGGAAGCACCTATCCATAGAAAAAGAATGAGGGGGAGCAGAAATGATAATTTAAAAACCAGCTAACTGTAAATTGAAATACAACGATTTGACACTGAAGAACAGAGAGCACACTGCAGGCAACCATCTGCCAGTCTTTCACTGAGCATGCCAAAATGTATTGTTACAAATGTTGGGTGCAGTGGCAAGAGCCGTGGGGTCCCAAGCACTCAATCAGGGTCTGTGTTCCTTTGGAGAACTGAAGATATTGCAGAGACTGCCATGGCTTTACGAAATATGGCTTATTCACTTATTC
Source organism: Podarcis tiliguerta (assembly GCF_965153285.1). Classification (NCBI taxonomy): domain Eukaryota; kingdom Metazoa; phylum Chordata; class Lepidosauria; order Squamata; family Lacertidae; genus Podarcis; species Podarcis tiliguerta. The sequence goes on from NC_139546.1 coordinate 46,163,513, forward strand.
ACACCTCCACTCTGCATGCAGGGAGTCCACATCTTACAGCATGGTCATTTCGAGAGGGGCTTGTACCTCACAGCAGTGCAGCTTTGAAGTCCAAGGCATCTCTGTAGCAAGGCTTGCACCTAGCCTCCCCCAGCTACCCTTGCTTGAAAAATCCCATTCCTGTCCTCTCAAACTAACACCACATCACCCTGGTAACATCTGACTCCCCAGGCCAAAGGGTTTATTTCTAATGACCCGTCAACACCTTTTGTCATGTGAACAGGTTTGCTCTTACTTTCATCCAAATCCCAATTAAACAAAATTCTAGCATTTCTTCAATCCTAGGGTTTAGGGGGGTCGCCCATTTAAATTAAAACAGCATGCGTGCATTCAATTGCTTGACTGATGAGAAGTTGAAGACCAGATAAAAAGGATGACTATTTCTACTCAGTGCATCATAGAAACGTGATGGCCAACTGGTGATGTATAGTCCAGGTTTGGACCATGAAGTAATGATAACTGGCCGAAATTCATTAAGTCCTAGACAATATTTACAACTCCACAGTAAACATACAACTGCTTTCAATTGATGGGAAGAACAGAGATATTCAACACCTCAAATGGATATTTTGTTTGGTTTTTTAAATCTGACATTAACAGTGCCTAATTACCATTGGCACAATAAATTGTTTGGTAGTGTAAATTTCTGACCCACAGATAATCTGCCCTAATAAATGATATAGCCCAAGAGAATGCCCTGGAATCCACACCTGGTTAAAGCGCCTATGCCATACAATCCTATCATCAGTGATGAGGAATTTGTGTCCTTCTTTGGGATCCACCCTTCCAACCTTCACTTGAACAAAAGAGTTGTTGGGGAACATGACCATGTTCATGATGTCAAATCCAGCTCCCATTTCCCTTTTGTCATTAAAAGTTACCAGTTCTCCAGCTGAGTTGTTAAATGAAATGTATTGAAGAAATGGGTGGAGCTAGTTAACAGAGAAAAAGTAAAAAATAAAAAGTATATACTTAATATTATTATTACTGTTGTTATTTAGTAGAGACTGTCCAATTTTTTTGATGAAGATGCAATAAATTTGCAGGTGCAGAGTACTGAAAATGTATAGATTCTCTTTCTCCTATCTCTCTGCTCCATCAAATATCTAAGTGGAAAACAGAAACCACAGACTTTGTCAATGAGTACTACCTACTGTTATTTGTACTCTTCAGTATTTAACTGTGACACCCTTTCTATGATATCCTTAAGCTGAAAAAAAAATAACTTTACAATTTGTCGTAAAACAAAAGTGATGCAGCAAAGAAAACAGGAGACATCAGCAAAGAACAGCATCAAAACGATCAGAGCTAAACTAAAACCATTTTGGCTTTGAGTCCTGGAAGACCTGCTCCTTGTCTTTGCAGACCTTTTCCCATCTGGCCTTGGATGGCAGCGCCCCAATTGACTCCAGATACAAAAGCATACCTCCAACATTTCTCCAATGAAAATAGAGATATCCTAAGGAAAAGCTGGACATTCTGGGATCAAATCAGAAACCGGGACGGCTTCTGTAAATGTGTGACTGTGCCTGGAAAATGGGGACACCTGGAGCATCTGCAAAAGCTGAGGCTCCTGAAGAGGCCTGAGACCATCTTGGCTGTCTCTTAGTGCTTCTTCTTCTTCTTTGGCGATCACTCATCGCTGAGTAAGATTGACTTCCATAAAGATGGTTTTAACAAAGAGTCCGTAAGTGACGTGGAGGCCAATTTTAGATCCACATGTCCTTCCACAGTGGGGATGTTTATTTCTAGATGGGAGTTGATCACGGTGTGGATTTGCCAAGCGTGCCTTCCTCTTAGCACGTTTCTCCCTTTCGTCCAGAGTTTGAGCATCTTCATAGCCCATGAAACCTTTGGTAACGGCTGTTCTCCAATTGTAGCAGTCACAGGCCAGGTTTTCTCAGTTCTCGGTGTTTATACTACATATTTTAAAGAATTGCCTCAAGAGAGTCTTCAAACCTATTTTGTTGACCACCAGCATTACGCTTTCCATTTTTAAGTTCAGAATAGAGTAATTTTCATAGTGCAGTCTCTAAGTGCAGTGCTGGTTCATTGAGCCTGAGCTTCCTCAACTGCTGCCTAACATGAACCACCATTGCAAAGATTGGCAGCAACAGCAGAATACGTGTTCTAGGCTTATGCTAATATGTTATTCTTTTGTTAGCCTTGCTGCTTTCAATGTGCACTCTGTACTTGAGCTCCTTTGTGCTGTTTTCTTCTGAAATCTTTAAGGTTAACGTGATGCTTTTAATGTATACTTTATATTTGACTTTTTCCAGTAACCTTTTGTTCTGGATTGCTTTATTTGATGTTTGAACGTTTGGTAGAGACAAAAATTGTCATGCCTGCAGGCCAGGAGATTTGATAGATGATAGATAGATAGATAGATAGATAGATAGATGATAGATAGATAGATGATAGATAGATAGATGATAGATAGATAGATGATAGATAGATGATAGATAGATAGATAGATAGATAGATAGATAGATAGATAGAGATAGATAGATGATAGATAGATAGATAGATAGATAGATATAGATAGATAGATAGATAGATAGATAGATAGATAGATAGATAGATAGATGATAGATAGATGATAGATAGATAGATGATAGATAGATAGATAGATAGATAGATAGATAGATAGATAGATGATAGATAGATAGATAGATAGATAGATAGATAGATAGATAGATAGATGATAGATAGATGATAGATAGATGTAGACAGATCTTCTGCTTGACCATGAAAACAACAATGCCAAAGTGGTTTATAAAAAAATAAAGCAATTTCATAGTGGAGACATTACCTGCCAAGGTTGGAGATCTTGAAGTTGAATTCTTTTACCCCTCATCCTTTCTCTCTTATTGAATCTAGATGAGTGCAAGGCATGCAAAGCATGAGCCACAGAATAGGCAGCATTGTAGATACCATTGCTGTGGCCAGTCATGCGCATTTCAAAAACAGCCCCTGGAAGTCTCTCCAGCTTCTCCTCTCCAGTACATGTTCTATCAATTTTTGCTGCTGCTTCAGGATTTGGAAATGAACAGTTGAATGCTTGCTCCCAGAAGTCCTTGAGGAAACCATCTCCTTGTGACCAATGAAGCCTTACATTCTGAAGATATGTCTGGAACCCTAAAGGTTCTTCGGAGTGAATTGCAAAGGAAATTGTGCCTTCAAATATTTCAAAATCCCAACCCCTTATGAGACCAGTTACGGAAAAATCAATCTGGGCTGTCATGATCCACACCTTTCCAATTGAAGTGTTTTCCTTATATTCAGGAGCAACTACAACAATTAAAGTGATCAGCCACATTACAGTCATTGTTTCACCATATATAATAAATGTTCTCGCTTTCATATCCATGAAAGGCTTGTAAATATTTTGGGCCTGGTCATTAAGATCTTCAAACCCGTGGAAATTGCCTTGGTTTGGGATTCTTTCTGAAAAAGCTGTGCATATTCCATTTTGAGAAAGCAATGGCTCCAGGGTCTGCAAGAAATGGTCTCCACTTTCATCATCCACAGCAAGAAGCCCAATCCAGGTCCATCTAAAATGCTGCAGTAACCAGATGATCCCTGTATATTGGTGGGTCTCACTTGCAACCATGCTATAAAAGGAACGGGCCTGTGTTGTGACACTTTGCTCTGGAGCAAATGAACCATATGTGAGCTAAAAGGGAATGCACAGCTACTTTAGAGATGTTTTTAGCCAAACCATTCTGTGAGCTCCCTTTTTATGGAATCAAGATTTGGGGGAGTAAAATACCAATCTATATTTCCAGCTCTGGTTGAAATGTGTTTGTTCAATCCTCGGCTTCAAATTTGGGAGTATGATGCCTGGGAAACACAGATGGAAAATTAATCTGCCAGACACTCCCAGGGAATTTCCTGCTCATTTATAGTATCTATATTGAGGAATGTAGTGCAGGGGGGCACTCAGAAAAGGCCTATGGGGGGTGGATGAGTGGGAGAATGCCATCTTCCACATACTGTGTCCCCCAACTGTATGAAGCCAGTTTTATTTGGTTTTTCAAACATTATAATTTTATTTTCTAAACAGTCATATTTCTCCATCTGTGTCAGCTACACAATCTCTTCACGAATATCAATAAAATATGGAGTTGCATGCTTGATTTTGTGAAGGACCCAGCTCATAGTGCAAGTATCTTACCTGTGGGATCTTGTAGAGACTTAAGATGTCGGCCATATGAAAGGAGATATCAGAGGCAAGGCCCCCAATAATGGCTATTAGGTTTTTCTGCGTGCCACATGCATAGTTGGGGAGAAATGTATGTGATTTGAAGAGCAGGTCCAGAATGGTACGATAGGTCATCCTCTCAATGTAGTAACTGTCATAGATGTGGAATCCAAGTGTGGCATTGGGCAAGACTTTGGGATTCTCATTTATCGTTTTTATAGCAAACGCCAAGGCCAGGACATGCTGATAGAACTTTGTCACCATTCTGCAAAGAAAATCATAAGTTCTTTGACAACTAAATTCTACGGTGAGTGTGAAATATTTTATCATAGAACTAGCATAAATGCAATGAGCTTTGACCATCATTATCTTAAGGGGGAAAAAACTATCACAGTGGCTGTAAACAAGTGAAGGAGATGGAGAAAGCAGTAAATTGCAAATCCATTTCAATTTGACATGTGTTCCATCCAGTTTTTCCCTAAACTTATATTTTTACTTTGTATGTTCCACTCTGGAAAAATGTATGTTAGTATAAGCTAACAGCCTGCAAAGTCCTTAACAACTGTCTCTTACCATGCTGAGTTGATTGCCCAGTTAGAAGATTAAACCAAAAGCACTCTGCTAAGCAACTAGAGAACATACTATAATACCCACTTCTTTTTAACAGCATTGCTTGTTTTGAAAACTTTTCTTTATTCTCATTTTATCCACATCTAACACTGTTTCAAACCTAAGCATTCCTTAATTTGCTTTTTCTAAAAAATCTCATTATACATGTTTGCCTTTTCATCAGTGTTCACAGTGACCACCTTTTGAACATTTTTTGCTTCCTACTAATTTCTCCCATCTCACTGTATTTCACAAACTCACAGAATTGTACTTGGAAGGGGCACCAAGGGATATCTACTCCAACCCCCTGCAATGCAGGAATCTCAACTAAAGACTCCCTAACAGATGGCCACCCAACATTGGGTTGAAAACCTCTAATGAAGGAGAGTCCACCATAGCCTTCATTTTATTTAAACATTCACAGTTTATCATCTCAGGCATCTGTTTGGCTGTTATGGATACAGGATACTGGAGTATCTGCTTTAGTTGTGTAACTGCTCTAGTTGTGATCAGGAACATGATCTCCACAAGTTCTTATGATGGGAGCCAGCCATAAACAAGAACACCGTTCATGCTCTTTCAGAATTTTAATTCCTGTACTAAAATCCATAGGTTTCCAAGCTCACAAGACACCAGGAAGCAGGGAGGGGTCTCTTACATTGGAACATCAAAGCCTTGTTCCTCAGAAGGGTGGACCTGGAAGGACACTTTGTAGGAAAGAAAAAGGATCTGAGACGTAATCCCACCAATGGTGAGACCTTCGGGTTGATACCATTCATGAGGCACTGGGAGGGCATCACTTCTAGGACATGTAATGGTATTTGCCTTGCACACCATGTGTGATAACAAAAGTAGCAACACCACCACCAATGCAGCCATCTCTCCAGATGGTCATCAACTTCTTTATAACATTTCTTTAACATGTCAGTTAACAAGCCTTGAGGGGAACAACTCTGCATTGATTTGATCAGATGATTAGCACAAATTCAAGGTATATAACCACATTCAGATTGGGTGGGAAAAACTGCTTGAAGGTGTCATGGAGAATCAATTAGTTGAGATAATTGCAGGAGTAATTACTTGTGCAAAGTCCAGTCTCTGTATGGCACCAGTAAACATGTTTTCCCACTCTTTTACTCCCTCATGGGAAAACAGGTAGAAGATGGGTTCACAATGCTCTCAATGAAAAATAACAGGAGAGCTAAGACATAGGAACAAACGAGAGGGAACCTTTAGCTTATGAAACATGAGTTCTCTATTTCCCCAGTACCCCTTTTTTCAGGCTGCAGCTGGCAGCTATACCTCAGGCCTATTTTTGCTTTCCCTTCAGTATAACATAAGGAATTTATTGATCATATTGTTATGTGCACTCAAATTTCACATAAGAGATTTCATGTGCCAGCACCTATGTTTGGTTTGGCTACCTTACAATAAAAGTCAGCAGAGGCTGAGGGTTTGATGTGATATATCATTTTGTATTTACAAGTATATACAGGATGAGCATTAAATGGAAACTGTGTTAAAGAAAAAGTTTAATAAGCATAAAATGCAATGTTTGTATGCATTGCATTTAAAATGCTATGTTGAGAAGTTTGCATTAGGCAAGCTTTTGGGGTTCAGATATATTGTTTACTCATTGTTTATTGTTTAAAATTCAAATGGCCCCCCTCCATTCCATGCTCAGAAATCAACCAGATTGGCAATTCAATCAACACGGGCCAAAGGACAGCATCTCCTACCACCTGTGAGGGGATGGGGTGAGCTCAAGGGGTGCAGGGAACCTCCAGTCTCCCAAACTCTGCTGCTGATCCCTTTCCCACTACAGCTGCCTAACTCTGCCTACTTGTAGGGATAGCCCTTCTCAAGGAAGGATGTGAAATGTTAAATTGCTTCTACTGGCTATCCATAAGTTAAAGGGAGCAGATTCCATAATCATTTATTCCATGGCTGAGCAGCTATAATTTATTTAGACTTTGATTTTCTCCCTGGCCCATATTTTGTGTTCATAATTCTCATCCTGGTTCTTATCCATAGATATGGTGACCAACTGTTTGCCACCTCCCAAATCTTAAGTGGAGTGTGTTTGCATGAAGAGATAATAGTTACTCAAGGGCTGTTTTGCCCCTTTATGCTGAGCTGTATGTAAATTTGAAGGCTGTTTCCTCTTTATATCAGTGGTCACATCTCCCTGCACCAGCCAAATTAGAAGACATACCTTGTTTGCCCAACACATTTCCACTTAACCTCCCCCACCCACAGATAAGGAACGAAATGATGCTTTGGTTTCCATTTGTGTTCACTTTAGCAACCTTCAAAGGTATTTTTTCAAATACAGGGGAGAGTACCATTCACAGAGTTATATGAAGCAGATCCCTTAGAAACAATCTTTCTTTTCAGGTGTCCAACCAGACATCCAGCTTGTTGAGTCTGGAGGAGATATCAAAAAGCCTGGAGAGTCTCTCTGCCTCTCCTGTCAAACTTCTGGGTTCACCCTCAGCAGCTACTGCATGCATTGGGTACGACAGGCTCCAGGGAAGGGACTGGAATGGACTGCAAGGGATTGTGGTGGAAGTTCACAAGATTATGCTGCCTCAGTGAGAGGGTGCTTCACCATCTCCAAGAATGACCCTTCAAACTTGGTATATCTGCAAATGAACAGCCTGAAACTTGAGGACACAGCTGTTTATTACTGTGCAAGAGACACAGTGAGAGGAAGTGAATCTGTAGCCTGATAAAAATCTCCCTTTGCCCATGGCAGCTCTCTAAATTGAGTTAACTGCACCAGACTGAATGAAGACATTAAGAGAAGGGAAACAAATGCTTTATTTGGAAATCCTGCCAAACATCTTAAAGAATAAAAAAGACTAAGATTAAGGCCCAGGATTTGTCCAAAAGAAATTAGTACATGATGCTCAACCAAAGTTCTCATGACTTAATGATTTTTCTATTACAGACACCCTTGCTCCCCACCAAAGTTGCATTGCCCTTCTAACCCCCATGATCAATCCCCTCCCCAGGTAGAGAGTTCCAGAGGTGTGGTGTCACCACAGAAAAGGCCCTCTTTCCTATGCCTATCAATCCTCTCTCTTTCTCTCTTACACACATATATATTTTCCTTTCCACTATTTTGTCCACCTATAAGCCCCCTATCCCCAGACAGTACCTAATAATATCCAGCAACCAGAGGGGATCACAATGGACAAGCAACAATGTGCCATTTGTGTATGGAGTGGATAATCCATAATGGTCTGCAGGTTGGAGCAGTGAGAGGGGTGAGGAAAGCAATGATACTGGCATAGTACAAACACACTGACAGAACCCATCTGGTGCTAATACTAGTGTGCACTGCACTGACCTTATCACTGCCTTGTCTTTCCCAATAAGGTGCAGTGACAGGAGATCAGGCAAGCACTGCTGTCCCACTCTGCTGACCCTACTGCAGATAACTCATCAACAACAACAGCAGCAGCAGCATTTACTGCATTAGACCACGGCAGAAAATTAACTCAAGAAAACTGCTCAAACCACACATGATCATTGGAGAATTAAGCACAAAGAAGATTTTATGGCATTAACCTTTGACGCCAATTTCCTGTGTCAGTTTCTCAGTTGGGGGGGCTGCACGAAACACAAGGCTCACGGCACAAAATAGCACTAAACTAGCACTGAACTTTGGCATCAGTTTGGGGGGTAGGATCCAGAATGTCAGGTCCACATATTAATGAAGCTTACTATCATTCATAATGTGTGATGATTACCATCTCAACAGCTACCTGTCCCTTTGGTGGGTAACTTAATTTCACCCTGAATTCTGTTGTCTACCAGTAAATGACAGAACATTAGAAAAGCAAAACAGAAATTTCAAATACAGAAATTCCATTATATGATCTCATCATCTGATGATGTAGCTACAATGGAGCATTGTTCTAAATTATAAAAGTTAAATACATAAAAGTACTTGGGGGGGGGGGAGAAGTTACAGTGGGACCTTGGTTTGCAACTGCTTTGGATTACAACTGTTTTGGATTGTAACCATGTAAAACCCAGAAGTGTGTGTCCCTTTTTTAGGAATACAACCCTTTTTATTATTATTACAAGTAATTTTTGGGGGGAGGCCCCATTGGCGAAAGCGCGCCTTGGGTTACAAACTATTTTGGTTTACAACCGGACCTCCAAAAGGGATTATGTTTGTAAACCAAGGTACCACTGCATAGAATGACTGGTTTTACTATCTGTTCTACATTGATGCACAATACCACCTCATATCCCCTCCTTTTTTTGAGGTGAGCAGAATAGATTGGATTGGCATAGATAGCATTCCAACCCAGTTTCTGGACTGTGCCCTCTGTTTCTAATCCAAGTGATATAATAAGATCTAGTTAAAGTTATCTGGTTCTTCTCCTTATTAGCTGCTCCCTACTGTTCAGCTCAGGCCTCAGCAGAATAATGTAACATTTGGGGGAAAAGATGCAGCCAAGTAAGCCAGCAGTGGAGGCCAAGATGGAAAATATCTCCACAGCCACCATGTATTTCCCTTTGGTGCTCAAGTACGTTGGAACAAAGGACAACCAAACACTGCAGAACATTAACATACTGAAGGTGATGAACTTGGCTTCATTGAATGTGTCCGGCAGCTTCCTTGCCAGGAAAGCCACAATGAAGCTGATGGTAGCCAGAAGTCCAAGGTAGCCCAAGACAAGATAGAACATGAGGACAGAGCCTTCATTGCATTCTGCTACAATTTCTTCTGGCAGTGAATGCATGTCCAAATCTGGAAATGGAGGAGACCTTGCCAGCCACGTGGCACAAATGGCAGCTTGAATGAGGAAGGAGGAAACCACAGTGGAGTTGGTCACCCTTTTCCCCACCCACTTCCTCATGTTGGAGCCTGGCTTGGTGGCCATGAAAGCCAAAACCACAGTGATGGTTTTGGCCAAGACACAAGAGATAGCCACTGAAAAGATGATTCCAAAAGAGGATTGTCGGAAAAGGCAGGACATCTTCTGAGGCTGCCCAATGAAAGGAAAAGAGCAGAGGAAGCAGAGCAGGAGGGAAAGAAGGAGAATGTAGGTGAGGTCCCGGTTGTTGGCTTTGACTATGGGGGTATCTTTGTACTTAATAAAAATTCCAATCACCATAGCTGTAATTAAGGAGAAAGAAAGAGTAACCAAAGTTAAACTGATCCCTAAAGGCTCTTCATAGGACAGAAAACTTATTGACTTGGGAATGCATTTATCTTTTTCCTTGCCAGGATATTGTTCTTCTGGGCATTTGAAACAGTCATCCATATCTGGAAAAAAAAGAGGAGTTACCGTTTTACTGAAAAGGCATGTATCAATTGGAGCCAACGGTCACAATTGTCTTTTAGTTTGGAACTAGCTCATATTACTCAAAGCATAAAAATCATACTGTGTGTGTGTGTGTGTGTGTGTGTGTGTGTGTGTGTGTACGCGCATGCGCCTTTTACCCAAAGATCCCAGGGAGGTATAAAACATTAAGAATACCACATGGGCATATAAATGAAATGTAATATTTTTTCCAATGTGCATCACTTTACACTCGAATCAACCTCCATTTTTGTTAGCTCTGTCCTGGAAGGGGCTCCTTCTTTTTACCCCCCTTGATTGCTTAAACCTCCCATTTCTAGGATCTCCCAGCTTGTCCCTTCCCCAGACTGCTCCCCAGTGCCCCACCACCAGGATCCAGGGTCTAACTCTTCTTCTTCTTCTATGCCTTCCTTGGGGGGATCTTGGGCAGGTGGTGCCCACTGCTCTTCCTTGCCCACCCAGTCCCTGACATACAAGGTCAAAATGAAACCCCAGCCCCTAATCTGGCTTCTGCAATTTGGATCAATTGAAGTTTTCACTTTCACACTCAAAGCTGGAATACATTGTGCATCATGCCACTTACCCTCTTGATCTGAAATCTTCCCTTCCGGGCATGGACCACAATCGAAGCAACAGAACTTTTCCCCTTCCTTCGCTTTTTTCTGATTGCCAGCATGGCAGGAGTGAGTACACACAGAAAGGGGAAGCACCTATCCATAGAAAAGGAATGAGGGGGAGCAGAAATGATAATTTAAAAACCAGCTAACTATAAATTGAAATACAATGATTAACACTGAAGAACAGGGAGCACAGTGCAGGCAACATCTGCCAGTCTTTCACTGAGCATGCCAAACAGTATTGTTACAAAAGTCGGGTGCCTTCTCCTGTCTCTGCCGAGCAATGGCAAGGGCCCATGGGGTCCCAAGCACTCACCCAGGGTCCGTGTTCCTTTGGAGAACTGAAGATATGGCAGAAACTGCCATGGCTTTAAGAAATATGGTTTATTCACCTATTCACACCTTCAGTCTGTATGCAGGGAGTCCAAATCTTACAGCATGGTCATTTTCAGAGGGACTTGTACCCCACAGCAGTGCAGCTTTGAAGTACAAGGCATCTCTGCAGCAAGACCTGCAACCAGCTTTCCCCAGACATGGATCTCAGCTCTTCTCCTTGCTTCATCTGCCAAACTACCCTTGCTTGAAAACTGTCTCCTCAAACAAACACTGCATCACCTTGGTAACATCTGACTCCTCAGGCCAAAGGATTCATTTCTAATGACCTGTCAACAACCTTTTGTCATGTTAAGTGGTTGGCTCTTCACTAAGCCAGCCCAAGGATTCCCTGCCTGGCACAGTTCTGCAGCTTGTACTTTCATCCATATCCCAATTAAACAAAATTCTAGCACTTCTTCAATCCTAGGGTTTAGGGGGGTCCCCCACTTAAATTAAAACAGTATGTGTGCAGTCAATTGCTTGACTGATGAGAAGTGGAAGACCAGATAGAAAGGATGACTATTTCTAATCAGTGTGTCATAGAAACGTGATGGCCAGCTGGCAATGTATAGTCCAGGTTTGGACCATGAAGTAATGATAACTGGCCGAAATTGATTAAGGCCTAGACAATATTTAGCACTCTACAGTAAACATACAACTGCTTTCAATTGATGGGAAGAGCAGAGATATTCAGCACCTCAAATGGACATTGTGATTTTTTAAAAAAATCTGACATAAACAGTGCCTAATTGCCCATGGCAATTTGCTGTGTAAGGTAGGTTTCTGACCCTTAGATCTTTTGCCCTGATAATGATGTAGCCCAAGAGAATGCCCTGGAATCCACACCTGGTTAAACCGCCTATGCCATACAATCCTATCATCACTGATGAGGAATTTGTGTCCTTCTTTGGGATCCACCCTTCCAACCTTCACTTGAACAAAAGAGGTGTTGGGGAACATGACCATGTTCATGATGTCAAATCCAGCTCCCATTTCCCTCTTGTCATTAAAAGTTACCAGTTCTCCAGCTGAGTTGTTAAATGAAATGTCTTGAAGAAATGGGTGGAGCTAGTTAACAGAGAAAATGAAAAAAAGTACATATTTATTATAGTAGAGACTGTCCAAATATTTTTGATGAAGATGCAATAAATTTGCAGGTGTAGAGTATAGAAAATGTATAGATTCTCTTCCTCCTCTTTCTTTCTCTGCGCCATTAAATATCTAAGTGCAAAACAGAAATCCCAACTGCTGCAGAACATAAACCACCATTGCAAAGAGTTGCAGCAACAGCAGCATACATCTCCTATGTTATGCTAATATTTTATTCTCATTAACTTTGCTGCTTTCAATGTGCACTCTGTACTTGACCTCCTTTGTACTGTTTTCTTCTGAAATCTTTAGGGTAATATTCTAGTTTCTTGTTAATGTGTTGCTTTGAATGTATACTTTATATTTTTCCCAGGAACGTTTTGTTCTGGATTGCTTTTTGATGTTTGAACGTTTTGTAGATTCTTTTCTTAAATATAAAGTAATATGGAAATGAAATTCATAACAATAATTAGTAATAGTAATAAATATACCACCTTCATTGTCATTGTAGTAGCAACACAACTGGGGAGACAAAAATTGTCTTGCCTTCAGGCCCGGAAATTAGATGATAGATAGATAGATGATAGATAGATAGATAGATAGATAGATAGATAGATAGATAGATAGAGTTAGTTATTCTGCTTGACTATGAAAACAACAATGCCAAAGTGATAGATAGATGATAGATAGATAGATAGATAGATAGATAGATAGATAGATAGATATCAATTCCATAATGGAGACATTTCCTGGCAATAAACCCATTTCATTTTGGAGACATTACCTGCCAAGGCTGGAGGTCTTGAAGTTGAATTCTGTTACCCCTCATCTTTTCTCTCTTATTGAATGTAGATGAGTGCAAGGCATGCAATGCATGAGCCACAGAATAGACAGCATTGTAGATACCATAGCTGTGGCCAGTCATGCGCATTTCAAAAACAGCCCCTGGAAGTCTCTCCAGCTTCTCCTCTCCAGTACATGTTCTATCAACTTTTGCTGTTACTTCAGGATTTGGAAATGAGCAGTTGAATGTTTGCTCCCAGAACTCCTTGAGGAAACCATCTCCTTGTGACCAATGAAGCCTTACATTCTGAAGATATGTCTGGAACCCTAAAGGTTCTTCGGAGTGAATTGCAAAGGAAATTGTGCCTTCAAACATTTCAAAATCCCAACCCCTTATGATGCCAGTTACTGAAAAATCAATCTGGGCTGTCATGATCCACACCTTTGCAACTGAAGTGTTTTCCTTATATTCAGGAACAACAAAAAACATTAAAGTGATCAGCCACATTACAGTCATTGTTTCACCATATATAATAAATGCTCTAGCTTTCATATCCATGAAAGGCTTGTAAATATTTTGGGCCTGGTCATTAAGAACGTCAAGGCCATGGAAATTGCCTTGGTTTGGGATTCTTTCTGAAAAAGCTGTGCATATTCCATTTTGAGAAAGCAATGGCTCCAGGGTCTGCAAGAAATGGTCTCCGCTTTCATCATCCACAGCGAGGAGCCCAATCCAGTTCCATCTGAAATGCTTCAGTAACCAGATGATCCCTGTATATTGGTGGGTCTCACTTGCAACCATGCTATAAAAGGAACGGGCCTGTGTTGTGACACTTTGCTCTGGAGCAAATGAACCATATGTGAGCTAAAAGGGAATGCACAGGTACTTTAGAGATGTTTAAAGCCAAACCATTCTGTGAGTTCCTTTTTTATGGAATCAAAGTACCAATCTATATTTACAACCCTGTTCCTTGTGCAAGGATCTTACCTGTGGGATCTTGTAGAGACTTAAGATGTCGGCCATATGAAAGGAGATATCAGAGGCAAGGCCCCCAATAATGGCTATTAGGTTTTTCTGCGTGCCACATGCATAGTTGGGGAGAAATGTATGTGATTTGAAGAGCAGGTCCAGAATGGTACGATAGGTCATCCTCTCAATGTAGTAACTGTCATAGATGTGGAATCCAAGTGTGGCATTGGGCAAGACTTTGGGATTCTCATTTATCATTTTTATAGCAAACACCAAGGCCAGGACATGCTGATAGAACTTTGTCACCATTCTGCAAAGAAAATCATAAGTTCTTTCACAACTAAATTCTATGGTGAGTGCGAAATATTTTATCACAGCACTAGACCGGGGCACAAATGCAATGAGCTCTGGCCATCATTATATTAAAGAAGAAAATCAATCACAATGGCTGAAAACAAGGGAAGGAGATGGAGAAATCAGTATCCATTTCAGTTTGACGTGTGTTCCATCCAGTTTTTCCCTAAATTAATTTTTTTACTTTGAATGTTCCACTCTGGTAAAGTCTAGGTTAGTCTCAGCTAACAGCCTGCATAGTCCTTAATAACTGTCCCTTACCAAGCTGACTTGATTGCCCAGTTAGAAGATTAAACCAAAAGCACTCTGCTAAGCAACCGGAGAACATCCTATAATACCCACTTCTTTTTAACAGCACTGCTTGTTTTGACAACTTTTCTTTATTCTAATTTTGGCCAAAGTCCCGACAGCCACTTCTAACACTGTTTTAAACCTAAGCATTGCTTAATTTGCTTCTTCTAAAAAATCTCATTATACGTATTTGCCTTTCCATCAGTGTTGTACTTGGAAGTGGCACCAAGGGACATCTACTCCACCCCATGCAATGCAGGAATCTCAACTAAATAATTCCTAACTAATGGCCACCCAACCTCTGGTTAAAAACTTCTAATCAAGGAGAGTCCACCATAGCCTTCATTTTACTTAGACACTCAGGCATCTGTTTGGCTGTTATGGGTACAGGATACTGGAGTAGATGGTCCTTGTAACTGCTCTAGTTGTGACCAGGAACATGATCTCCCTATGATCTTATGACGGGAGCCAGTCATAAACAAGAACACCATTTATGCTCTTTCAGAATTTCAATTCATAGGTTTCCAAGCTCACATGACACCAGGAGGCAGGGAAGGATCTCTTACATTGGAACATCAAAGCCTTGTTCCTCAGAAGGGTGGACCTGGAAGGACACTTTGTAGGAAAGAAAAAGGATCTGAGACGTAATCCCACCAATGATGAGACCTTCGGGTTGATACCACTCATGAGGCACTGGGAGGGCATCACTTCTAGGACATGTAATAGTATTTGCCTTGCACACCATGTGTGATAACAAAAGCAGCAACACAATCACCAATGCAGCCATCTCTCCAGATAGTCATCAGCTTCCTTATAACTAGCATCAATTTAAGTCAAACAAGCAGCATTACAAAACTGCCAACTCCACCAATAAGCTTCATAAATATATGAATTTTATTTAACATGTCAGTTAACAAGCCTTGAGGGGAACAGCTCTGTACTGATTTGATCAGATGATTAGCACAAATTTAAGATATATAACCACATTCAGAATTGGGAAAACTGCTTGAAGTTGTCATGGAGAATCAATTATTTGAGGTAATTGCAGGAGTAATTACTTGTGCAAAGTCTGGTCTCTGTATGGCACCAGTAAACATGTTTCTCCACTCTTTTACTCCCTCATGGGAAAACAGATAGAAGATGAGTTCACAATGATCTCAATGAAAAATAACAGGAGAGCTAAGACATAGGAACAAATGAGAGGGAAGCTTTAGCTTATGAAACATGAGTTCTCTATTTCCTCAGTACACCTTTTTTCAGGCTGTAGCTGGCAGCTATACCTCAGGCCTATTTTTGCTTTGCCTTCAGTATAACATAAGGAATTTCTAGATCATATTGTTATGTGCACCACCATAGATATGGTGACCAGCTGTTTGCCACCTCCCAAACCTTAAGTGGAGCGTGTATGCATAAAGAGATAAGGGTTACTCAAGGACTGCTTTGCCCCTTTATGCTGAGCTGTATGTAAATTTGAAGGCTGTTTCCTCTTTATATCAGTGGTTACATCTCCCTGCACCAGCCACATCAGGAGACACACCCTGTTTGCCCAACACATTTCCACTTAACCTCCCCCACCCACAGACAAGGAAAGAAATGATGCTTTAGTTTCCATTTGTGTTCACTTTAGCAACCTTCAAAGGTATTTTTTCAAATACAGGGGAGAGTACCATTCACAGAGTTATATGAAGCATATCTCTTAGAAACATTCATTCTTTTCAGGTATCCAAGCAGACATCCAGCTACTGGAGTCTGGAGGAGATGTCAAAAGGCCTGGAGAGTCTCTCTGCCTCTTCTGTCGAACCTCTGGGTTCACCCTCAACAGCTACTGCATGGATTGGGTACGACAGGCTCCAGGGAAGGGACTGGAATGGACTGCAAGGGATTGTGGTGGAATCTCACAATATTATGATGACTCGGTGAAAAGGTGCTTTTCCATCTTCAAGAAAACCCGTTAAGCATAGTATATCTGCAAATGAGCAGCCGGAAACCTGAAGGCAGAGCTGTTTACTACTGTGCAAAGAGACACAGTGAGAAGGAGTGAATCTGAAGCCCTGGCTGCTCTCTAAATAAACTTAACTGCACCAGATTGAATAAAGACATTAAGAGAAGGGAAACAAATTATTTATTTGGAGTTTCTCAGTTTGTGGGGCTGCACAAAACACTAGGTTAATGGCAAACAATGGGACAAAACTAGTGCTAATATCGGCATCAGTTTGGGGGGAGGATCCAGAATTTCAGGGCCACATGTCAAGAGGAAATTGAACATAATTCATGATGTGAGATGATTACTATCTCAACAACTACCTGTCCCTTTGGAAACATAATTTCACCCACAATTCTGTTGCCTACCAGTAAATGACAGAACATTAGAAAAGCAAAGCAAAATTTCAAGCAAGGAAATTACATTATTTGATCTCATCATCTGATGATTTAGCTACAATAGAGCATTGTCCTGAATAATAAAAGTTAAATACATAAAAAGTAATTAGAAAAAAAGAATAAGAAGTTAATACACATTCACTGGTTTTATTATCTGTTTTACATTGATGAAGAATACCGCCTCATATCCCCTCCTTTTTTGAGGTGAGTAGAATACATTGGATTGGCATAGATAGTATTCCAACCCAGTTTCTGGACTGTGCCCTCTGTTTCTAATCCAATTGATGTAATAAGATCTAGTTAGAATTATCTTGTTCTTCTCCTTATTAGCTGCTCCCTACTGTTCAGCTCAGGCCTCAGCAGAATAATGTAACATTTGGGGGAAAAGATGCAGCCAAGTAAGCCAGCAGTGGAGGCCAAAATGGAAAATATCTCCACAGCCACCATGTATTTCCCTTTGGTGCTCAAGTACGTTGGAACAAAGGACAACCAAACACTGCAGAACATCAACATGCTGAAGGTGATGAACTTGGCTTCATTGAATGTGTCCGGCAGCTTCCTTGCCAGGAAAGCCACAATGAAACTGATGGTAGCCAGAAGTCCAAGGTAGCCCAAGACAAGATAGAACATGAGGACAGAGCCTTCATTGCATTCTGCTACAATTTCTTCTGGCAGTGAATGCATGTCCAAATCTGGAAATGGAGGAGACCTTGCCAGCCACGTGGCACAAATGGCTGCTTGAATGAGGAAGGAGGAAACCACAGTGGAGTTGGTCACCCTTTTCCCCACCCACTTCCTCATGTTGGAGCCTGGCTTGGTGGCCATGAAAGCCATAACCACAGTGATGGTTTTGGCTAAGACGCAAGAGACAGCCACTGAAAAGATGATTCCAAAAGAGGATTGTCGGAAAAGGCAGGACAACGTCTGAGGCTGCCCAATGAAAGGAAAAGAGCAGAGGAAGCAGAGCAGGAGGGAAAGAAGGAGAATGTAGGTGAGGTCCCGGTTGTTGGCTTTGACTATGGGGGTATCTTTGTGCTTAATAAAAATTCCAATCACCATAGCTGTAATTAAGGAGAAAGAAAGAGTAACCAAAGTTAAACTGATCCCTAAAGGCTCTTCATAGGACAGAAAACTTATTGACTTGGGAATGCATTTATCTTTTTCCTTGCCAGGATATTGTTTTTCTGGGCATTTGAAACAGTCATCCATATCTGAAAAAAGAGGAGTTACCATTTTACTGAAAAGGCATGTATCAATTGGAGCCAATGGCCAAACCTGTGTTTTAGTTTGGATCTAGGTCATATTGCGCAAATCATAAAAATCATACTGTGCGCCTTTTACCCAAAGATTCCAGGGAGGTATAAAACATTAAGAACACCACATGGGCATATAAATGAAATGTAATCTTTCTTCACTTTGCACTCGATTCACCATCCATTTTTGTTAGCTCTGTCCTAGAAAGGGCTCCTTCCTCTTACCCCCCTTTATCGCTTAAACCTCCCATTTCTTGTCCCTTCCCCAGACTGCTCCCCAGTACCCCACCACCTGGATCCGGGGTCTAAGTCTTCTTCTTCTTCTTTGCCTTCCTTGGGGGGCTTTTGGGAAGTTGGTGTCCACTGCTCTTCCTCGTCCACCCTGTCCCTGACATACAAGATCAAAACAAAACCCCAGCGCCTAATCTGGCTTCTGCATTTTGGACCAATTGAAGTTTTCACTTTAACACTCAAAGCTGGAATACATTGTGCATCATGTCACTTACCCTCTTGATCTGAAATCTTCCCTTCCGGGCATGGACCACAATCAAAGCAACAGAACTTTTCCCCTTCCTTCGCTTTTTTCTGATTGCCAGCATGGCAAGAATGAGTACATACAGAAAGGGGAAGCACCTATCCATAGAAAAGGAATGAGGGGGAGCAGAAATGATAATTTAAAAACCAGCTAACTGTAAATTGAAATACAATGATTTGACATTGAAGAACAGAGAGCACAGTGCAGGCAACCATCTGCCAGTCTTTCACTGAACATGCCAAACAGTATTGTTACAAAAGTCGGGTGCCTTCTCCTGTCTCTGCTGAGACCTTGGGGGCCCAGGCACTCAATCAGGGTCTGTGTTCCTTTGGAGAATTGAAGATATGGCAGAAACTGCCATGGCTTTAAGAAATATGGCTTATTCACCTATTCACACCTTCAGTCTGTATGCAGGGAGTCCAAATCTTACAGCAAGGTCATTTCCAGAGGGACTTGTACCCTACAGCAGTGCAGCTTTGAAGTCCACGGCATCTCAGCAGCAAGGCTTGCACCCAGCCTCCCCCAAACATGGATCTCCGCTCTTCTTCCTCTTCATCTGCCCAGCTGCCCTTGCTTGAAAGCTCCTATTCCTGTCCGCTCAAACAAGCACCGCATCACCTTGGTAACATCTGACTCCCCAGGCCAAAGGATTCTTTTCTAATGACCCATCAACACCTTTTGTCATGTTAACGGGTTTGCTCTTACTTTCATCCATTTCCCAATTAAACAAAATTCTAGCATTTCTTCATTCCTAGGGTTGGGGGGGGGGGTTCCCCACTTAAATTAAAACAGTATGTGTGCAGTAAATTGCTTGACAGATGAGAGGTTGAAGACCAGATATACTGATGACCATTTATACTGAGTGCTTCATAGAAACATGATGGCCAACTGGTGATGTAACATAAACAGAACCTAATTGCCCATGGCAATTTGCTGTGTAAGGTAGGTTTCTGACCCTTAGATCTTTTGCCCTGATAATGATATAGCCCAAGAGAATGCCCTGGAATCCACACCTGGTTAAACCGCCTATGCCATACAATCCTTTCATCACTGATGAGGAATTTGTGTCCTTCTTTGGGATCCACCCTTCCAACCTTCACTTGAACAAAAGAGGTGTTGGGGAACATGACCATGTTCATGATGTCAAATCCAGCTCCCATTTCCCTCTTGTCATTAAAAGTTACCAGTTCTCCAGCTGAGTTGTTAAATGAAATGTCTTGAAGAAATGGATGGAGCTAGTTAACAGAGAAAAAGTTTAAAAAGTATATACTTAATATAATAATAATAAAATAATAATAATTTTGTGTAGACTGTCCATTTTTTTTTGATGAAGATGCCATAAATTTGCAGGTGTAGAGTACTGAAAATGTATAGATTCTCTACCTCCTATCTCTTTCTCTGCGCCATCAAACATCTAAGTGGAAAACAGAAATCACAAACTTTATCAATGAGTACTACCTACTGTTATTTGTACCCTTCAGTTATTTAACTGTCACACCCTTTCTATGATATCCGTAAGCTGAAAAGAAAATCAACTTTACAATTTGTCCTGAAACAAAAGTGATGTGGCAAAGAAAACAGGAGACATCAACAAAGAACAGCACCAAAACGATCAGAGCTAAACAAAAACCATGATAGACGTTCTGCCTGACTATGAAAACAACAATGTGAAAGTGGTTTACATAAAAAAAAAAAACAATTTCATAATGGAGAAATTACCTGCCAATAAACCCATTTCTTTTTTGAGACATTACCTGCCAAGGTTGGAGATCTTGAAGTTGAATTCTTTTACCTCTCATCTGATTGAATCTAGATGAGTGCATGACATGCAATGCATGAGCCACAGAATAGACAGCATTGTAGATACTATAGCTGTGGCCAGTCATGCGCATTTCAAAAACAGCCCCTGGAAGTCTCTCCAGCTTCTCCTCTCCAGTACATGTTCGATCAATTTTTGCTGCTGCTTCAGGATTTGGAAATGAACAGTTGAATGCTTGCTCCCAGAAGTCCTTGAGGAAACCATTTCCTTGTGACCAATGAAGCCTTACATTCCGAAGATATATCTGGAACCCTAAAGGTTCCTCTGAGTGAATTGCAAAGGAAATTGTGCCTTCAAATATTTCAAAATCCCAACCCCTTATGAGACCAGTTACGGAAAAATCAATCTGGGCTGTCATGATCCACACCTTTCCAATTGAAGTGTTTTCCTTATATTCAGGAGCAACTACAACAATTAGAAAGATCAGCCACATTACAGTCATTGTTTCGCCATATATAATAAATGTTCTAGCTTTCATATCCATGAAAGGCTTGTAAATATTTTGGGCCTCATCATTAAGAGCCTCAAAGCCGTGGAAATTGCCTTGGTTTGGGATTCTTTCTGAAAAAGCTATGCATATTCCACTTTGAGAAAGCAATGGCTCCAGGGTCTGCAAGAAATGGTCTCCGCTTTCATCATCCACAGAAAGAAGCCCAATCCAGGTCCATCTAAAATGCTGCAGTAACCAGATGATCCCTGTATACTGGTGGGTCTCATTTGCAACCATGCTATAAAAGGAACGGGCCTGTGTCGTGACACTTTGCTCTGGAGCAAATGAACCATACGTGAGCTAAAAGGGAATGCATATCTACTTTAGAGATGGAATCAACATTTGGTGAGGCAAAATACGAATCTATATTTCCAGCTCTGGTTAAAATGTGTTTTTCAATCTCCTGCTTCAATAAAATATTGAATTGCATGTTGGATTTTGGGAATAACCCAGTTCATTGTGCAAGGATCTTACCTGTGGGATCTTGTAGAGACTTAAGATGTCAGCCATATGAAAGGAGATATCAGAGGCAAGGCCCCCAATAATGGCTATTAGGTTTTTCTGCGTGCCACATGCATAGTTGGGGAGAAATGTATGTGATTTGAAGAGCAGGTCCAGAATGGTGCGATAGGTCATCCTCTCAATGTAGTAACTGTCGTAGATGTGGAATCCAAGTGTGGCATTGGGCAAGACCCTGGGATTCTCATTTATCATTTTTATAGCAAACACCAAGGCCAGGACATGCTGATAGAACTTTGTCACGATTCTGCAAAGAAAATCATAAGCTCTTTCACAACTAAATTCTATGGTGAGTGCGAAATATTTTATCACAGCACTAGACCGGGGCACAAATGCAATGAGCTTTGGCCATCATTATATTAAAGAAGAAAAACTATCACAGTGGCTGCAAACAAGGGAAGGAGATGGAGAAAGCAGTAAATTGCAAATCCATTTCAGTTTGACATGTTTTCCATCCAGTTTCTGTCTAAATTTATCTTTTTACTTTGTATGTTCCACTTTGGTAAAATATAAGTTTTATCAGCTAACAGCATGCATTTTCCTTAACATTTATGCTTTCTCAGAATTTTAATTCCTGTACTAAAATCCATAGGTTTCCAAGCTCACAAGACACCAGGAGGCAGGGAGGGATCTCTTACATTGGAACATCAAAGCCTTGTTCCTCAGAAGGGTGGACCTGGAAGGACACTTTGTAGGAAACAAAAAGGATTTGAGAAGTAATCCCACCAATGATGAGACCTTCGGGTTGATACCACTCATGAGGCACTGGGAGGGCATCACTTTTAGGGCATGTAATGGTATTTGCCTTGCACACCATGTGTGATAACAAAAGCAGCAACACAATCACCAATGCAGCCATCTCTCCAGATAGTCATCAGCTTCCTTATAACTGGCATCAATTTAAGTCAAACAAGCAGCGTTACAAAACGGCCAACTCCACCAATAAGCATCATAAATATATGGATTTTCTTTAACATGTCAGTTAACAAGCCTTGAGGGGAACAGCTCTGCACTGATTTGATCAGATGATTAGCACAAATGCAAGGTATATAACCACATTCAGATTTGGGAAAACTGCTTGAAGTTGTCATGGAGAATCAATTATTTGAGGTAATTGCAGGAGTAATTACTTGTGCAAAGTCTGGTCTCTGTATGGCACCAGTAAACATGTTTCTCCACTCTTTTACTCCCTCATGGGAAAACAGGTAGAAGATGGGTCCACAATGATCTCAATGAAAAATAACAGGAGAGCTAAGACATAGGAACAAATGAGAGGGAAGCTTTAGCTTATGAAACATGAGTTCTCTATTTCCTCAGTACACCTTTTTTCAGGCTGTAGCTGGCAGCTATACCTCAGGCCTATTTTTGCTTTGCCTTCAGTATAACATAAGGAATTTCTAGATTATATTGTTATGTGCACCCTAATTTCATATGGTAAGAGATTTCCTGCACCAGTAGCTTTGTTTGGTTTGGTTGCCTTACCATGAAAGTCACCAGAGGCTGTGGTGTTCATGTGATATATAGTTTTGTATTTACACGTATATACAGGATGAGCATTAAATGAATGGGCTCCTGCTACCTCATTAGGTTTCTACCTAAATCCCAAGCCTCCACCTTAGCTTTGAATCCAGCACAGATAACAATTCAAGCCTCCCTGAGTCTGCCTAGCCCAGCCCAAGGTAGTTTGGACAGTCTTTGCCTTTTGGGGGCAAATTTCCAAACAGTAAGCTTCACAGGTTTGAGGTGGTCTTCCAAAAAGCTTTGGGGGTGACCCCCCCCCCATTTCATGAAATATGGCAACCCTAGAATGTGGTGTATGTGGGACTTCCATTGGGCTTGGTCCAGAAGCTGCAGCTGATGCAGAATGCTGTGACCACATTGATGCACGAAAATTACATACGTGCTGAGGTTACTGTGTTAAAACTAAAAGTTTAAAATGCATAAAATGTAATGTTTGTATGCACTGCGTTTAAAATGCTATGTAGAGAAGCATGCATTGGGAAGAGAGGTTGGTATGTCCCCCAAAAACCAGAGGTGGAACCAGAGAGGAAGGACTTGGGCTGGATCCTAATCCCATTCAGCTTGGCCTTGTGGCCTGGCAACCTAGCAACACATACACACCAACTTTTAAAACGTTGTTTAATGGGTCATGTTTCTGTGTTGATACACAATTTTGTTACGTGTTTTTATTAAAACAAAACAAAACATTTTAAGCAGGTCCTGTTTTATGCCGAACAAAGTTTAGAACCATGCAGAGGGCCTTCTTGGTAGTGGCACGCGCCCTGTGGAATGCCGCCCCATCATATGTCAAGGAAATAAACAACTATCCAGCTTTTAGAAGACATCTGAAGGCAGCCCTGTTTAGGGAAGTTTTTAACGTTTGATGTTTTAGCCTGTTTTTAATGTTCTGTGGAGAGCTGCCCAAATTGGCAGGGGGAACCCAACCAGATGGGTGGGGTAGAAATATAATTATTTTTATTTTTATTTTTATTTTTATTTTTATTTTTATTTTTATTTTTATTTTTATTTTTATTTTTATTTTTATTTTTATTTTTATTTATCATGGACCTGGTATAACTTTATACTGGCTTCACTTACACTTGATTTCTTTATTTCAGCTCCTTGTTCATACGATTGCTTCATTAGATTATATGGGGAAATTTTATGTGTTCTACTACACCCTACAAAATATGATCAGGCAGTCACTTAAATATAGGCGTTTCACATTACTACCCTTGTATTATTCAATGTCCTATATGGAAAAGCATTGATCAGTTGCTTCATGTTGGATCCTGCCTTTATTTTTATTTATTTGAGTGCCCTCCCCCCTTTTAATGTGCTTTTATAGTACTGTTTTACTGGTTTCATGTTGTATCTTTGTTTTAATTATATAGCTGATAGTTTTTCTGTTATACGTTGTATAAGAGATCTTTTTGAACATTTAGTGGTATATAAATACTTCTTTAAATAAAAAAAGCACCCCCAATCATCAAAGACAGTTTTTGCCACCACAAACACTAGGAAGTGTATAAAAAAGGGACTCTGAAAGAGTTTTGCCAACCCTAACCCTCCCCCCTATGGTCCTAAAAGCTTATGCTACCACCGTAATTATAAACCAGGCTGGTTCTTTTTCCTAATTAAGTGCTCCCGGTTGTTCAGCTCAGGCCTCAGCACAATGATGTAGCACTTAGGGAAAAAGATGCAACCCAGTAACCCAGCACTGGAGGCCAAGATGGAGAAGATCTCCACAGCCACCATTTCTTTGCCTTTTGAGCTCAGGTAAGATGGGAAAAAGGACACCCACACACTGCAAAATGCCAGCATGCTGAAGGTAATGAACTTGGCCTCATTAAAAGTGTCTGGTAATTTGCGGGCTAGGAATGCCACAAGGAAGCTGACAGTGGCCAGGAGGCCCATGTAGCCCAGGACACAGTAAAACATGGTGACTGAGCCTTCATTACATTGCACAATGATTTCTTCTGTTACAGAGTGCATGTCTAAATCAGGGAAGGAAGGAGAGCTTGCTAACCACGCAATACAAATGCTTGCTTGAATGAGAGAGCAGGAAAGGATTATAGAGCTGGACATTTTTTTACCCACCCATTTCTTCATTCTTGACCCTGGCTTTGTGGCCATGAATGCTAGGGAAACAAGGATGGTTTTTGCCAACACACATGAAACAGCGACAGAGAAGATGATGCCAAAAGCAGGTTGTCGGAGAAGGCAGGTCACTTCCCCAGGTTTTCCCAAGAATAGCAAAGAAGATAAGAAGCAGAACAGGAGAGAGACCAGGAGAGCATAGGTGAGGGCCCGGTTATTGGCTTTGACAATTGGTGTGTCTTTGTGCTTAATAAAAATTCCTAACATTATGGCTGTGATCAGTGAAAAGGAAACAGCAACTGAGGCTAAACTGATTCCTAAAGGGTCTTTGTAAGATAGAAAGCTTGTAGTTTTGGGTCTGCATTCATTTTGGTCCATGCTTGGGAATTTTTCCTCTGGGCATTGCAAACATTCATCCATATCTGAAACATAGAAATGAGTTTCTTTTCAATGTCAGATCATAGGTAACATAGACTGTTCAGCATCTCTCGTGGAATTTGTTGTTCATGCTCACTTCCGTTTGTGCCAAAGATTTTATGAAACCAACCTAAATATTCCTTCCATTGTGCCAAAGCTTACTATCGACATTTGGCTGCTGTGTTTACAATGCTTGCCTTTAATCAAACTAAACTTACATTCTTCTTTTTTCAATATATTTTAAGCATATGTACAACTGTTTTTTCTCCCTCTCTCATAATACTCTGAAATACGGGGGTAGTTGGGATTTATTTTAGGGGGGCAGGCTTTATGTTAGGGGGCAGAACTGAATTATCTGTGATGCAACTGGTCAGTTAGTTAAGTATTTTTATTACTTGATTTATGGGAGCAGCTGCCCTCCTGCACCTCCCTGGCCACGCAAATGTTCTGTAACATTCTATGCAACCATATATATATATATATATATATATATATATGAAATTTCATTCATTTTGGGTTCCAACCACTGAAATTGTATCAGTTCCTAATATTGCAATGGAAAACCTGCTTTATTTTGCTTTAAATACACTAGTTATTTTTCTGCCTGTAGCTTCTCTTTATAAGCAAGTAAAAATGAAGCAGTTAATGAACGCTTTATATTTGTTTTGTGTTCATCCATTTAAATTCCCATTTATATTGATCCATTAAACAGTAATGATTTTAAGACAAACAATGAATGTGCATTCTTAATGACTAGCTAGCCAAACATATATCTCTCATGTATCACAAGTTATCACTTGCAAAAGACAATGTGACTAAATAATGTCTATTAACCCTGCATGATGGGGAACCTGAAGTACTTTGTAACCTACCCTTCTTGTCAGAGAACTTCCCTCCTGGGCATGAAACACAATCATAGCAGCAAAATTTTTCCCCTTCCTTCCTTTTCTTCTGATTGCCAGGTTGGCAGTGTTCATTGCACATAGAGAGTGGGACAACCTATTCAGCACATGAAAGGAGTTAAGTTTGGAAAAAATAAGGAAGAGCTTTCAATTGTTGACCTGGAAATAAATAGGTTGAGGACCACACAGTTGAGCAACATACCCCATTGAAACAAAAAGGGTCAGGTGGTGACAAATGAAAAAAAATCTTATCTCTATCTTTTAGAGCCAATTTCACATTTAATCAATGCATGGTAAATTTTCTCCTCTACAGAAAAGGTGGAATTTTCAAAATTTGAATAGAAATTTGTTGCACCTTGGTTTTGAAAATGATGGTTAACAGTAACAGTGAGTTTATTTTAGTTTTGTTAATATTGATACCTGGTTAAAGCCTCTGTGCCACATGATTATATCTTTATTAATGGTCAATTCCTTTCCTTCAGGAGCCTCGGGATCTAACCATCCAATTTTTACTCTCTTGAAGGACTTGTTTGGAAATATGGCTATATTCATGATGTCAAATCCACCTATTCTTTCCCTTTTTTCATTAAAGGACACAGTTTCTCCAGCTGAGTTGTTAAATGAAATTCTTTGAAGAAATGGGTGGAGCTAATTGATAGAAAAAAGAAATGATGGAAGTTGAAAAATAGAAGGAAATACCATGAGACTGGAGATTTCACCTTTCCTTACTACTGTCATTTATATATTTTATGTACCATAGACCTGGTATGAACACTGAACTAGAGTGACATAGAAAATGGGGGATTTTCAATTATTAAGGTGTACAGCTCAACTTTATCTCTTGTACATAGAAGAGAAACCCAGAAGAACCCAGAAGAAACTTGATATTATACTAATCTGTCAGTTTACAAAGTAAAAATAAAGATGATTTTGTAATGCCAACATTACCTGCCAAGGCTGTAGATCTAAATGTTCAATATTGTTACCCTTAGCCACTGCTCTGTTATGGGATTTAGATGAGTACATGGCATGCAAAGCGTGAGCCACAGCATAAAGACCATTATAGATACTGTAGCTGTGGCCAGTCATGTCCATTTCAAAAAGAGGCACAGGAAGGCTCTCCAGCTTCTCCTCCCCACTACACATCCCATCAGCTTCCAACAGCTCTTCAGGATTTGGAAACATGCAGTCAAATGCTTGCTCCCAGAAGTCTTTGAGAAAACCATCTCCTTTGGTCCAGGAAGGTTTTATGATCTCAAGAAAGTCCTTGAATCCTAAAACACCCTTGGAGTGAATCGTGAAGGAAATGGTACCTTGGAAAAACTGAAAATCCCAGCCCCTTTGAATGCCCGGTGAAATTAAATCAATCTGAGTTGTCAGAATCCACAATTTTTTAAATGATTTATTTTCCTTATTACCAGGATCTCGTAGAAATATAATAGTTCTCAGCCATGCAATTGTCAAAGATTCTCCATACAGGATAAATACACTGACCTTGTCATCCCTGAAATAGTCATAAATATTTGAGGCAATATCAATAATTCTATCCAAGTCATCCAAGTAGGTTATTTGTGGGATTACTTTTGTGAAGGCTGAACAGATTCCATTCTGGAAAAACAATGGCTCCAGGGTCTTCAGGAAATGTTCTCCACTATTATTATCAACAGTAAAGAGCCCAACCCATGTCCATTCAAAATACAGAAGTAATCGGACAATCCCTGTGTACTGAAGGGTGTCATTAGGAACAATACTGTAGAAGGAAGTGACCTGAGCTGTCTGAAATTCCTGTGGGGCAAATGAACCATAGGTGACCTGAAAGAAAACACACATTGTAGATAAACATTGGGAGATGTGTATTTTTGTGCATGTGTATGTAAAAATAAATAAATGTTGAAACAATTTAAAGGCTTGGTGACAGGTCCAGTCAAAGGCTTTTCTCATGGATTTTTTTCCTGAAGTAACATTTCTGGGATTTTTGTTTTATTGTCTTCCTCTCTCTTTTTGTACTAAAACATTACTCACAGAATGGCACAATAAGAGTGTTGTTTGCCTCAATTCCTCCTCTCCAATACATAACTCTTACCTGTGGGATCTTGTAGAAGCCTAAAATTTCTGCCATAAGAGAAGAGGTATCAGAGCTAAGTCCACCAATGGTGGCTATAAGTTTTTTCTGGCTGTTGCAGTTGTAATTGAGGACAAGCCTGTGGGATTTGAAGAGAAGGCTGAGAGTGCTTTTATAGGTTGCTCTTGCATCAAAGTAGCTGTCATAGATGTGGAATCCCAAAGTGATGTTGGGCAGGACCTTTGGGTTCTCGTTGATCTCCCTCACAGCAAATGCCATAGCAAGGACATGTTGGTAGAATTTTGTCACCATACTGAAAATAGAGAGATAGCTTACTATTAGAGGAGAGAATTCAATAGTAAAGAAAGCAATTTTTTGGAACATCACAATGCCAATGGGGTTTATTTTGCCTCAAATATTTAGATCATAAACAAGAAAAGCCTATGTTCATTATTACTGTTTCTGAATTTCCCCCTTCATCCCAGATTCTAAAAAGAGCATCTGCCTTATCTATAGGAGTTCCCAGATTCAATCCCCGGCATCTCTACGTAGAGCAGAAATTTCAAAAGAAGTCACATACTAAGATTAGACTAAGGTTGCTGGGTACCACAATCCATCCCTGCCCCATCACAAAATCTATTGGGACACCTTTTGCCATGCTCTTTCTAGGCACAAGAACTTTACCCCAGAGCTTTCCCCCTGAAAGCCTGCTCTTTAAAGCTTTCTTTAAAGAGCAGCAAAGGGCAATTCAGATTTTCTGCAGATTGCTTTAAAGAGCAGTTTTTCATGGGGAGAGTTCTGAATCAAAGAAAGGGAGCATTCAGACACAGAGGTTTAAAGCATGGATCTGTGCCTGGAAAGAGTTGGTCAAATGGTAAGTGTGGACAAGCCCCTTGTTTGAGGGTTTTCCTCTGGGCTACAGCTGGTGGGAGAAATCCCAACATTATCTTTCCGCAATGTTGAGCAGAGCAGATGTCTGGAATCCTCCTCGCTAGCACAGCCCAGGGACATGTCACCTGTGCCTTACCCTAACCCACTCCATTATTATGGGTTGAAAGTTAAGATTGCACTCTACATTGAAACCCTTATTATATTCAGGTAATGTGTCATGAAAGCGTTTGGTCATCGTCGTTTGGAAGGCACTGATCAGAATGCAATTGTGTTTCATCCTACCTCTTTTCAGGGGAAATTAAAATCATCCTATTTCAAATACTGCCAGAATTAAATTTTTTTGTTTGTTTTTAAAGTTTTGCTATTGTAAAACATGTACCGAATTTCCCGCTCTATAAGACGCACCCGACCATAAGACACACCTAGTTTTAGAGGAGGAGAACAAGAAAAAAAATATGCTCTCCCTCTCTGCTCAGCGGCTCTCCAGCAAAGCGGGAGGAGAAATGGAAGGGGCTCCATTTCTCCTCCCGCTTCGCTGAAGGGGCACTGCGCAGAGAGGGAAAGCTGTGCAGCGCCTCTCCAGCAAAACGAAGCCAGGAGAGCAGCGCAGCCTTCATTCGCTCCATAAGACACACACACATTTCCCCTTACTTTTTAGGAGGGGAAAAGTGTGTCTTATAGAGTGAAAAATACGGTACTATATTCCTGCACCAGGTGACAGGTGAGCAAACAAGGTAACTGAGTCCCTCCTGTTGATTTCACTACTGCCAATAACTGGAGGTTTTTATTTCCAGGCTACATCCACTCAACATCCCTTATTGACTGACTGAACAAGCTCGCAATGCTGGGTAGAGTGTATCATACAGTTGTCACATAAATCTCCCCACATGCAAATTTGGGGAGGGGGAAAAATTGCCCTCTGCATCACCATGTGACATTCCAAAGAAAAATACCCTTCATTATTTGAGCAAAAAGTCCACTTTTACTGTAGAGTTAACAACATACACAAGACTCAGCAGGTGACTGGGATGGCGGCAGATAAAGGGAACTTCCTTTGAACATCCTGTCTCTCATACAAACCCATTTAGGAACATAGTAGAGAGGGGGAAATTCCTTACTCTGGAACCTCAAACAGTTTTTGAGAAGGGTGTTCCATGAAGAAAATTTCCTGCAAAGGGTAAGTGAACTGAGAAACAATCCCACCAATGACAAGGGCTTCTGCTTGGCACCACTCATGCTGAACAGGGATGGGATCGTTCATGGAGCACTTGATATCTGCTTTGCACATCTTGGGAGGTAGCAGAATTAGGAACAACAACAGCCACAACATCCGGGTAGCAAAGCTTTTCACTGGACATATGCTCTCCTATAACAGTTCATAGGAGCTTCCTGACTTGAAGACTGTACATTTAATGGTGCCTAGCTCTGCCAATAAACTGCTATCTATATCAGTCTTTCAGTACAGTATCAACAAGGATACAGATGCGGGCTTTGAGTACTAGCAGAGATTGTCAACATTTTAATTCCAAGTCTGGTTGAGAAGGGGAGGGGGGAAATGGGAAATATCCTAAAGGAAACTGACAGAGCCCTGCCTGACTCTTGCCCTTACTTTTGCTCTCCATGGCAAACAGGTTTATTTAGAGCTACTTCCAGAGTTGTTTCTTGATCATTTTCTCCTGTTGTCTAGGAAAGCTTGGGAGCTTTGGGACAGGTGAACAAATTATAGTGATTTGGATACCTGCAGGCAAAGATAATTAGTTCTTTAGATTTGTGTGGCACTTTTAATACCAAAGATCTCATTTGTGTGTTTCTCCCAGATCTGAAGCCAAGAATCATTTGGTCCTTACGGAATAAAAAGTGGCAGGTGGTTATGAGATTCTCATAGGGAGCAATAACTCACAAACAAGAGGAAGGAATCTGTTCAATGACACTTTGTAACTAACTTCATAGAAGTTTTTATACATACATACATGCATGCATGCATGCATACATGCATATAGAGAGGATATGCTTTTAGTGACCCTGCTGCTTCATCAGCCACTGAGTTGGAAATGGGGAGCACAATGTGGAAAAGACAGATACAAGTTGTCCAAGAAGACAAAACCAGGAGTTGTTAAATGGACAGTAGTTGTATAAATTAATGTAGAATCTTTGCAGTGACCAAAGGAATGTTAATCTCTGATAAGCCCCTGCCATAGATATTAGAGAAATATAAATGGTGACCCAAGAAGTCTTTGCTCTGGTGTCTATTGTATCATTTTATTTAGTTTAAATAAACCTTCCTTGAGCTCTTGCTCTTAAATAGCTGGTTATTAATTTTTGCTTCATTATTGGATTGCTGCCTATGATCTCACAGGAATATTGATAAAGAATGAAATTACATTATAGCTAGCATCTCACTTATAAATCCCCTCTGCATTTTACTCCTTTTTAATAAATTTTTTAATTAATTTTCAATTGCTAAAATCCAATATAAACCACATTCTTTTAATACCAAAGTACAATTCAAATTCAAATATATGTCAATTAAAAAGCCATTTATACATTTGGTCTCCTGCGTGCTAGATTTCAAGGTAAGATGATTTTATTTCATCCTGCTTCCAAATTCTTATTTAATTTAATTACATTCCATCTTGATCTTAGTCACTTAGCAGCAGCTATAGAATTTTTGACTTCCATTTGTATTAACACATTTAATAATTTTTATTTCTGCAAGAGGAGTTCTGCATCCTTTATAATTCCTGTGTGTGATATTTGTTTTATATTTGTGTTTATTTATTTTGTCCATGTTGTTTCTTTATTCTTCCTGGTCTCCATCATGTCCTGCACACCATCACTACTTCCACTCTTTCTTTTTCTTTGTTCCTTTACTATTATCTACGGAGTGAACTGAACAACACTAAAAGGACTTGGAATTCAATTTACTGTGGTACCTCTAGTTACAAACTTAATTCGTTCTGGAGGTCCGTTCTTAACCTGAAACTGTTCTTAACTAGCGGCGTGCTTTTGCTAATGGGGCCTCTTGCTGCCACTGTGCTGCTGGTACACGATTTCCGTTCTTATCCTGGGGCAAAGCTCTCAACTCGAGGTAACTCTTCCAGGTTAGCGGAGTTTGTAACTTGAAGCGTTTGTAACCTGAGGCATTTGTAATTCGAAGTACCCCTGTAATTACAACTGCCCATTTATCTTCAGCTGAACAGAGGGATGAAAGGAATCTGGAAATTTGCCAAGGAACTGATAAGGTTCATTACTGAGGCATTGGCAGTATGACAGATCGCTCTTCTTCTTAGACTGAGAGGGAAAATTGCAGAAACAGGTTATTTACTGGGTACAGTGATTTTTGCAGCCATTGTTAAAGTTGCAAAACAACTAAGCATGGGACTGAATGAGGGAGAAATCTCTGGAACAACAATGGAATATCAGCTCTGCTCAAGGCACGACGGATTATGGCAACAACCAGGAAAAGATAGACATTACATTTTACAAGGACAGGAAGAAACACCACAGACAGAATAAATGTCACACACAGGAAGAAAAAGGATGCAGTTTGAGATCCTCACTTGTAATTTCATAATTTATTTAATGTGTCAACACGAATAGAAGCTATAAATATTGCAGCTGTTGTATAATAAGGTTACCAGATTTTTGTCAATGAATCTGGGGAAACTTTTCAACTTCCTACTAAATAGATTTGTAAATCTGGGGACTGTCTTTGGGAAACGGGGACGTCTGTTAACCTTATTGTATAAGGGATTGTTATTATGACTGGAATGTAATTGAATCAAAAAGATTTTGGAATGCAGAAACAAATAAAATTATTAAATGATCAATTCCAGCACGGGGGGGGGGGCACATTATGTAAATTATATAATTTGGTTAAATGATTGATATTGGTAATTGTATTATAAATTGGTATTGTTATAATTAGGCAGTTATTGGATTATAATTGAAAATTAATAAAAAATATTATCAAAAGATCTCTGGCAGTATATTTACCTGCTTCATTCAAATGGGCTTGGCAGTAAATAGTCAAGATGCATGTTAAATTTGCTTTCAGGATCAAACCAGTAACTATACACATTTATTGAAGAAAAAGGAGGACGTAGGGTCTGTATTCCCCCCCAAAAAAAATAATACAAGGGAAGAGTAAGTAATGACAATGATGTAGCTTAATAAATAAATAAATGAAAGCAATACAATAAAGCAATACAATAAATAATAATGAGAACATCACTCTGAGAATTTAGAGCAATTCGTGCAAACCATTTTGCAGGGAATCTGGCAACAGTCAGTGTAAAAAGAGAGAGCGCATCCATTTTGCAGAAGTTGGTTTCTGACAACATGCTTTTAGTGGGATGTTTTTGAGGCAGGCCCCTCACCTGCTAATTAAACTAAAAATAATGCTACAATAAATAAATTTACTTTGCCAACATAGCAATATAGTAGAAGAATAAAAATCTGATTCTTTAAACTTTTTTTCTTATTAGTTGTTCTCTGTTGTTCAGCTGGGGCCTGAACAAAATGATATAGCACTTAGGGGCAAAAATGCAACCCAGTAACCCAGCACTGGAAGCTAAGATGGAGAAAATCTCCACAGCTACCATGTCTTTCCCTCTTGTACTCAGGTAGGTAGGAACAAAGGACAACCATACACTGCAAAAGACCAACATGCTGAAGGTAATGAACTTCGCTTCATTAAAACTATC
The DNA here is from genome assembly GCF_965153285.1 of Podarcis tiliguerta. Lineage (NCBI taxonomy): Eukaryota > Metazoa > Chordata > Lepidosauria > Squamata > Lacertidae > Podarcis > Podarcis tiliguerta. The sequence goes on from NC_139546.1 coordinate 46,197,744, forward strand.
CGGTAACTTGCGGGCTAGGAATGCCACAGTGAAGCTGGAAATGGCCAACAAGCCCATGTAACCCAAGACACAATAAAACATGGCAACTGACCCTTCATTACATTGCAGAATGATTTCTCCAGTTACCGAGTGCATGTCTAAATCAGGGAATGGGGGAGTGGTTGCCAACCATGAGGTGCAAATACTTGCCTGAATGAGGGAACAGGAAAGGACCACAGAATGTGCCTGTCTTTTCCCTACCCACTTCCGCATGCTGGACCCAGGTTTTGTGGCCATGAAAGCTATCACCACAGTGATGGTTTTGGCCAATACACAAGAAACAGCCACTGAGAAGATGATGCCAAACACGGTTTGTCGGAGAAGGCAGGTCACTTTCCCAGGTTTGCCAAGAAATAGGAAGGAAGATAGGGAGCAGAGCAGGAGGGAAATGAGGAGGGTATAGGTGAGGCCTCGGTTGTTGGCTTTGACAATGGGTGTATCCCTGCGCTTAATGAAAATTGTTAACACCACAACCGTGATAGTGGAAACTGAAATAGCAACCGTGGCAAAAGTGATCCCTAAAGGTTCATCGTAAGATAGGAAAGTTGTAACTTTAGTGATACATTCATTCTTGTCCTTGTTTGGAAATTGGTCTTCTGGGCATCTGAAGCAGTAAGCCATATCTGAAAGATAGAGGATTCTCATTTTAGCTTGTGGGCATTTTATGGACTGTTCTCTAATCCACCTTCTTGACTTCTTCTTGAAAGTTTGGGATGTGTCAGTAGTGATATGAAAACGAATTCCAATTTTTGCTCAATAACGTTTGTCATGTGTGTGCATCAGTGATGCCTACTTCCTGAATTACAAGATGAATATGGGTGAATCAGGTGAGGTTTTCACATGCAGAAGCCAAATGACATTGTTAAAAAGCCTTTTTGGAGCAGATCAAGGACAACTTGAAAACTTAATTCACTTTCCAGACTCAGATTTTTAATCAATTGCATTTGTTTTTAAAATGAAACGTAGGTGAAAAGAGAAGTGTCACGAGCTGGACCAACCCCACCAATGGCCCTTAGGCAATGAAGTCCCTGATTGTATTTCATTTTCCCTACCCCAATCTTTTCTGGACACCCATGATCATTATGCTGCCTGCTTCTGCTATGAGAATCAATATAGTCTTTATCAAAGTGACTCCATCCCCTAAAATTTGTACTGGGAACAGAAGGTGCCCATCCACCAATGACCCTTGGTAAGATCATGGGACATTTCTCTCTCCTCAAACTTTTCTGCTGGTCCATAGCCATTTTCCTAGTTCCTTTCCCCCATGCAATGAATAGCTTGCTTCCAAGAAGAAGAGACTGTGTTCCAAAAATTTCTGTGTTTGGCGGGAGGCCACCTTCCACCAATGATCTTTGGAGTTGCAGGGCCCTTCTTAGTGGGAGACATTTCACTCTCCCTAGTCTTTTCAGTGGCTATATGTTCCTTTTCCAACCCCCCAACCCCTGGAAATTGTTGACTGTCCATGTGGAAGGACCACAGCAGCTATCAGGAGGGACCATGCTAGATGTTTGAACCAAACTATAACAGTAAAGAAAAGACAAAAAATAAAATTAAAATAAAACTATTGGATATAGCTGCCCACAATTTGGAAAGCTTTATCTACTCTGTTAAATTTTCCACATTTCCTCATTCTTTCCTGGAGGACCATGATATCTACCCCTTGTCACCCCCTTTTTCTATGCAGTTTAATGCACATATCTCTTTCTGCCAATGGAAAGAAGTTGTATTCCCAATAATCTGTGTGCAGGCAAGGAGAGTTGTTTAGGGCATTGTGAATTATCACAGAAACCTTGAACCTGGCCAGGTAGCAAACAGGGGGAAAGTGCAGCACTCTCAGAAGAGTAACCTGTCACCAGTACCTCCTCCTATGAGCAGTCTGGTTGCTGCATTCTGAGCTAACTGCATCTTCCAGACCAGATACAAGTGTTGCCCCACATGAAAAGCATTCCAGTAACCAACTCTTGAGGTTATCAGTGCATGGACCATTGTGGTCAGGATATTTTGCTCTGGGAATGGTTGCAGCTGGGGTACCAGCAAGAGCTCAAAGAAAGCATGCTTAACCACAGAGGTCATTTGGGCTCAATGACAGAAATGGATCACAGAGGTCCCTCACTCTGCAGACTTGCTACTGCAGAAGGACTGCAACCCCATCCAGAACAGGTGGTTTACCTGTGGTTTACCTCCAGGACATGGAGACCACCCACAAGACCTCTGTCTTTCTAGGATTCAAGCTTTGTTTATCGACCCTCACCTAGTCCACCACTGCTTCCAAGGCTTGCATCCACCTCTGGTCCAGGGCTTTCACAGCCTCTCCTGAATCAGATACAATTGGATCAAAAACCTGTGGCTCTTAAAACCCATAATATTGGCTCATGTTTTCATTTTGGATTGACTTGCCAGATATTCACATTGTGGCCATTTTCCACCTGCCACAACTATTCTATGTGATGGTAAAATTGGAGCACTGTATCACTTACCAGTCTGGTTTGAAATCTCCCCTTCTGGGCATGTAACACAATCGTAGCAGCAAAATTTTTCCCTTTCTTTCATTTTCTTCTGATAACCAGGGAGGCAGTGTTCATTACACACAGAAATAGGGAGCACCTATCCACAGACATAAAAATAGTTGTAATTAGGGAATTAATGGTGAAAGGTAGATAGAGGATATCCGTATAAAGATTAAGGAGGAGGAGGGCAGGTAGGAGAACACCCCTGACAACACCAATAGTTTAGTTAGCAGAAAACTCACAAAGAGTGAGTCATTGTTATTTCAAATTCCACATGTATGCAGGCACACACATGCATATTTAGCAAGAGTTACATGCAGCAAATGGATGGGTGGCACTGTGGTCTAAACCACAGAGCCTAGGGCTTGCCGATCAGAAGGTCAGCGGTTCGAATCCCCGCGATGGGGTGAGCTCCCATTGTTTGGTCTCAGCTCCTACACACCTAGCAGTTCGAAAGCACATCAAAGTGCAAGTAGATAAATAGGTACCGCTCCAGCAGGAGGGTAAACGGCGGAAGCTGTCTGCGGACAAACGCTGGCTCCCTAGGCCAATAGAGTGAGATGAGTGCCGCAACCCTATTTGCGACTGGAGCTAACGGTTGGGGTACCTTTACCTTTACATGCAGCCAAATATTTAAAAAGTAATGTGCTTAGAATGGTATCTCCAGGTTGGAAAGGGTGTAGAGAAAGCTAAGAATCTGTGCCAAATAAAAAAACCTAGCTGACTATTCAAAGTTAGAACTCTGGTCTAAAATGCTGGAGGGTCCCCCTGACACCTTGGCTGCAACCCCTTGAGCACATGCCTTCATCCAGCCATACCAGAATCCATACCTGATTGAAACCACTGTGCCAGGCAATCATATCTTCATGAATTATTAGTTTTCCTCCAGGAACATCTGGGTCAATCCAACCAACTTTTACTCTCTGGAAGGAGTTGTTTGGGAATGTGACAATGTTCATGATGTCAACTCCACCTCCCATTTCCCTTTCAGCATTAAAGGAAAATGTTTCACCAGCCGAGTTGTTAAATGCAATGTATTCAAGAAAGTGATGGAGCTAATAGGATGAGTTAGGAAATGAAATGTTTCAAAGAGAGGGAAAGAAGGGGCAGTATAAACCAATTAGATACTTCATCTTTACTGATTACAGCTACAGTGGTAGCTCGGGTTACATACGCTTCAGGTTACATACGCTTCAGGTTACAGACTCCAATAACCCAGAAATACTGCTTCAGGTTAAGAGCTTTGCTTCAGGATGAGAACAGAAATTGTGCTCTGGTGGCGTGGCAGCAGTAGGAGGCCCCATTAGCTAAAGTGCTGCTTCAGGTTAAGAACAGTTTCAGGTTAAGAATGGACCTCCGGAACGAATTAAGTACTTAACCCGAGGTACCACTGTATTATATCGGGGTAGCTAACATAATCCCTTCAAATGTTGCTGGACTTCAACTCTCATCAGCCCCAACCAATATGGCCAATGGTCAGATCTGATGGGAGCCAGAGACCATACCACATGGCGAGGGGGGTTTACAGGTTCCTCTTCCTTGTTTTAAGCATCTTCTGTGACATACAATTGCTACATAGATGTAGATAGATTCCATGCACTTTGGTTTTGAGTTAAAATGCGTGTTAAAAATAGTGAAAGTAGTAGCCACATCTGTGTCTCACTTTCTGCTTTCTTTCAGTCAAGAACATAAACAGTTTGTATTTGCCAATTCCAATTAAATATAAGCCAAGGAATAAAATATGCAACCACATTTCATCAGTTATTATTCAAGGAGAAAGTTGGGTGCACCAATATGTTCAGGAAAATGGAGATACTCTGTTGTGGGAACGTTACCTGCCAAGGTTGCAGATCTTGAAGGTGCTTCCCATTGGTTCTCTGCTTGGATCGAGATAAGTTCATATCATGCAAAGCATGAGCCACAGCATAAACACCATTATACATACTATAGCTGTGGCCAGTCATGAGCAGCTCAAAGTTTGGGGCAGGAAGATTCTCCAGCTTCTCCACCCCAGTACATGTTTCACCAACCTCTGTTGGTACACTGGAGTTTGCAAATATACAGTCAAATGCTTGCTCCCAAAAGTCCTTGAGGAAGCCATCTTTCTGAGTCCCATAAGGTTTAATGGTCTGGAGAAATTCTTTGAACCCTGCAATCTCTTTTGAGTGAATTGTAAAGGAGATAGCACCCTGAAACATTGAAATATCCCAGTTCCCCCGAAGGCCTGTTAATATGACATCTACCTGCGTTGTTAGAATCCACACCTTACTCAAAGAAACAGTGTTCTTATTTCCTGTAACTACAATCATTATCAGCCATGCAGCAATCAAAGAATCTCCATAGACAATAAATGTAGTAATTTTGTTATCTGTGTAAAATATATGAAAATTTGTGGCTATATTACTAATTTTCTCTTCATCATCGAGATGGAATACTTGTTGTACTCTCTGTATAAAGGCTGAACAGATTCCATACTTGTAAAACAATGGCTCCAGGGTCTGCAAGAAAAATTCCCCATTGTTATTATCCACAGGAAGAAGCCCAACCCAAGTCCATCCAAAATACTGGAGCAACCAGATTATCCCCATATACTGTTGAGATTCATTTGGGACCAGGCGATAAAATGAAGGGATCTGGGTGGTATGAATCTTCTGTTTGGAAAATGAGCCATATGCCAGCTAAAAGAAAATATATATGTGAATATGCCTTATTAAACAATAAGTATTTTTGAAGTAACTTGCAGAATAGCTAAATGAGTGCCTAGTTATCAGAATATGATGGAAATTTTGGAAGGATTCCACCCTTCTCCCAACCATGTCTTTTCATGCTTTTGAACTACAAAAAACAACCCCAGCATGATAAAACAAGAGTGTAATTTCCATAGAGCCACACACAGAGTGTTCATACCTGTGGGATGTTATAGAAACCTAAAATATCTGCCATGTGAAAGGAGGTATCAGAGCCAAGTCCTCCAATGACTGCTATGAGGTTCTTCTGGGAGCCACATTTGTAGTTGGGAACAAATCTATGTGATTTGAACAGCAGGTCAAGAGTGGTCCGAAAAGTCATCCTTGCATCATAGTAGCTGTCAGCAATGTGGAACCCAAGAGTGACATTGGGCAAGATTTTAGGATTTGCATTGATCTCATTCACAGCAAAGGCCAAGGCAAGGATGTGCTGGTAGAATTTGGTTATCATTCTGCAAATAGAGGGCATTTTCTACAATATAATTTCACTCTCTGATTTGATTGTAATATTGATCAAATATTTGATATTTGATCAAAAATGTTACTGAGCTAATAAGCTCTTTACTCTTCAGCCCAAATGTGACATAGGATGCAGCAGAATGCCAACATTTCTGCTCTGCAAAGTACTGAGTTATGCCAACAATTCTCCCTTGTAAAAACCAAGTGGAAATGCAATGAAATATTTGGAGATTTGCAGCACAAACCAAACAAAAAATCTACATTGATGAGAGAGTGTTGATTTGGGCTTTCTTGGCTGACCCAGGGCTTCACTGGTACAAGCCCCTCAACTTGTCTTAGCCAGGTGTAAGATTGTGTAACTTATGCCAGTGCAATTTACATTGCTGTAAATTCAAATAAGAGGGCGTTCTAGGGCTGGGATTGCAGAAGCCTACTGGGGTGATACAGGGCAAGGAATAACACTTATGTTATTTTATTTTTGAATTTTTGAATTTTGAATGCTTTATTCATTATGATCGGTTAACAAAAAAACACAGTCAAAACTTGATACAATTTTTGTTGAACAGAAACAGAAAATTCAAAAAATAAAGTTAACAATATAAACAGGATTGCTTTTATGTCACATAGAATTATGTACTTTTATCATAATGTTCTTTTGACTTCCAGTTGTCCCTTCATGTCTCCTATATTTTATCCTTTCTTCCATGCATTGTCTCTTACCTCATCTAAGTTTTTCCTCTAAACTTCCTATAATTGTGCAAGGATCAGTCAAGACCTGCTAATGATTTTAGATTCTTACAGTGTTCGCTTAGGTATTCTCTAAAGATATTCCATTCCCTGTTAAAATTCTGGTCTGTATCCTTTCTTACTCTCCCTGTCATTTTGGCCAGCTTTACATAATCTAACAATTTTGTCTGCCATTCCATTTTCGTGGAGATAATGGGTGCAGATATACCAAAGAAATTAAGAGGGATTTTTATGTATGTGACAAGTGCAGCTAGAACCCTAAGAGCTAAGGGTTGGAAAGGAGAATCGGAAGAACACTTATTGTAAGCACCATTAATGTTCCCAAATGCTCCTCAAATTATATCAGTGTACATTACTTTGGTGTAAATAATGTCGGCTTTGTGTAGTTTAGATAGGCCTATAGTTCATGTATTAAAGTATGGTAACTGCCTACCTCCGACATTACTCAGAAGAAAATAGGGACATTCTATTCTACATCATGAAGCTCCTCCTTGTTTGATCTCCTGCACACATACACACCATTTACACATATACAGTACATCTCTCATCTTGAGCCAATTACAGCCTAACCTACCTCAAGGGATTGTCATAAAGAAAAAAATGGATGAGGGAATGGATTGTGTACAACACCTTCAACAGATAAATGGAATGAAATAAAATTATAGCTGTAAGCTACCTTGAGTCCCTGTCAGGGGAAAAGGTGGGACAGAACAGCAGCAACATCAACCACAACTGTGAGAATGATCAGGAACATACCATAGAGTAAATCCTATTGAACTCAGTGGAACTTACTTTTCAGGAAAAAAATTGCTTAGGATTGCAGTGTAAGTCTTTACATTGGGAGTAAGCTGCATCATATACAGTGAGACTTACTTGTGAGTATACATGCAAAGGCTTGCAGTGTAAGGCTTAATTTATAATAAAGGAAGAAACACTCCACACATTTCCTTTAAAAATTGCTGGCCACTGAAGCACGGCAGTTAAATAATTTAAAGTGGATGGCTTACATTTTCCTTCAAAATGATAGGAAGGGATTCATAGGTGAGCTTCATAATTTCCTTCATTTGGTACAGGTATTTTATTTTCAGTATAAACAGGACTCCTTTTTTGCACCTACACACACGCATAAAGCAGGTGCTCCTGCTCCCAAAAGGACAGGAGTGGAGGAGAGGAAAAAGGAAAACCAGGACATTCCAGGATCAAATCAGATACGGAATGACTTCCGTAATTCCAGGACTCTCTCTTTATTCTCACACTTTTGGGAACTGTTTTGAGCCAGCAGTATTTTCCTTAGTACAGTTCCATTCGTGAGGCAACTGGAAGAATGGAGGAAAGTTCCACCCCCCCCCCACCCTAAGTTCCCTAGGCTTGGATGATCTATCCCCCAAATTTACCATGCTGAACCTTTTCAGTTCTTAATGAACTGGGTCCTAATCCTGCATCAATACTCTATAATCACATACTTATGCATTGCCTCAATATTATGCGAAGATGGATAGAATTTTTACTGCTTTCTGTTCCTATTGGAAAAACACCTGTGTTAGTATATCTTTCTTTGTGAACGGACTCACACTTAACCGGAATAGAGATGGACTGAAGGAAATACAGTTCATAGATTTTATAGAAAAGTTACATACTGCTGCTTATATGCAAATGTGATCAACATAAAGAATAATGCATAATCTCTCTCACCACCCTCATTCCATTCTAAAATGAAAATAGTTTTCATCGTAGGAGATTAAGTCAATATTTGTCTTACTCTGGAATGCCAAACAGGTTTTGAAAAGGATGCTCATTGAATAAAATTTCTTCTGTAGGATAAGAGATCAGAGAAGCCATCCCACCAATGAGAAGCCCACCTGGTTGGTACCACTCATGTGGAACAAGGAGGGGATCACTTTCAGGGCACTCCATAGTATCTGCTTTGTACATCATATGCAGCAGGAAAAGTAGGAACTTAAGTAGCCATAACATCCTGACAACAAAGCTTCCCTCTCCACACAGACTCTCCCTGTTTTCATCTGTAGTAGCAACCTGACTTAGACATGTAGTACCAGCTGGTGCTAGTATACTTTGCTAATACACCTTCTTACTTAAGAGATATGTATCAGTCAGATGTTTGGCATCATTGGGAGTACAAATGCATGCTCTGGGTACGAGCAGAGATGGCCATCACACACGTCTGGCTGATAGAAGGTGTGGGGGGATAAAGGGGGAATTGTATGAAATGAGAGTGACAGGGCTCTGCCTGCCTTTTGCCCCTATTCCCAACAAGCTATGGAGATATTCATAACCACTTTCAGGCTTGCTTATTGATGGTTTCCTAGTGTCCTCTAGGAAAACTTCTACAGCTTTGGGCAGGTGAGAAAATTATAATGATTTCCACGATCCCAGGGGAGAACAATTAGTGATTTAATGTTTCAGTCCTGAGTGTGTTTTTCCTGTAGAAAAACTATTACTGTGGGGCCTGTCTACACTGTGGGGGCAGCACTGAGGAACATGCTCTCTGTGCCACAACCCCTTAAAATTCAAGATGTTGGTCACAACAGAGTTGTGTCCAGCTCCTAAAGGTAACGGAGGGTGTGAGTCCCTGCCTTCTCTGTCAGTCCCAACAAATGTCAGAACCCCAGTGAGACTCTCCTACTTTCAGAGACCATCACTTCTCAAATGGAAACTGAGAGCTTTCTTTTAAGGCTATTTGGCAGAAATCCAAACAGCAGTCAATGTAAAAGGAGAAACCCAATCCGGCATAAAAGTCAGCTGCTGGCAATACATAATATAGCTTTTCTTGGATGTTTTTTGAGGCAGGCCCCTCACCTACTAATCAAACCATAATTAATGCTATATTAACACCCAAAATCCTAAAACATATACCTTACCAACCGAGTAGAAAAAATAAACAAGGTGGATTCTTAAAACATTCTTCTAATTAGTTGTTCTCTCTTGTTCTGTTGGGGCCTAAACACAATGATGTAGCATTTAGGGGCAAAAATGCAACCCAGTAACCCAGCACTGGAGGCTAAGATGGAGAAAATCTCGACAGCTACCATGTCTTTCCCTCTTGTACTCAGGTAGGTTGGAACAAAAGACAACCATACACTGCAAAAGACCAACATGCTGAATGTAATGAATTTGGCTTCATTAAAACTATCTGGTAACTTGCGGGCTAGGAATGCCACAGTGAAGGTAGAAATGGCCAACAAGCCCATGTAACCCAAGACACAATAAAACATGGCAACTGACCCTTCATTACATTGCAGAATGATTTCTCCAGTTACTGAGTGCATGTCTAAATCAGGGAAAGGGGGAGTGGTTGCCAACCACAAGGTACAAATACTTCCTTGAATGAGGGAACAGGAAAAAACAACAGAATGTCCCTGTCTTTTTCCCACCCACTTCCGCATGCTGGATCCTGGTTTTGTGGCCATGAAAGCTATCACTACAGTGGTGGTTTTGGCCAATACACAAGAAACAGCCACTGAGAAGATGATACCAAACACTGTTTGTCGGAGAAGGCAGGTCACTTTCCCAGGTTTGCCAAGAAATAGGAAGGAAGATAGGAAGCAGAGCAAGAGGGAAATGAGGAGGGTATAGGTGAGGCCTCGGTTGTTGGCTTTGACAATGGGTGTATCCCTGTGCTTAATGAAAATTGTTAACACCAAGACTGCATGAATGGAAAGAAAAACAGCAGTGAAGGCTAAAGTGATTCCTAAAGGTTCTTTATAAGAAAGAAAGGTTATAACTTTAGGCAAACATTCATCTTTCTCCTTACTTGGAAATTGATCTTCTGGGCATGTGAAACAGTCATCCATATCTTTAAAAAAATTGGAAATTTCTCATATCAGTATTTGTTGCCTATGAACTGTTCTCCACTCTACCTATTATATATCAGTTATAACATGTATAACCTCTGCTTGATGGTTTCGAGTGTGACAGTAGTAATTTGAAAACCAATGTTCATATTGTCTCAATTCTGCTTATTTGGAGTGTGCATAAGCTCTGCGTACTTCCTAAATCACAAGTCAAATGAAGTGATTCAGGTGAAGTACTCACAATCCTAAATTCCATTATGCTGTTAAGAAGACATCTTGAGGCAGCTCAGTGACTCTTCAATGTCTTAAATCATTAACCTTGGAGTAATATGTTCCTTCCTTGAGCAGTGACATTTTCCCCATGCAAGTCTTTCCTGAGACCTTTGCCACTTTTCTGGTCCCCTTCCACTATGCAATAGAATATAGAGATATCTTATTACCAGGCCTGTGCAGACGGGAAGGGCTACTGCATACACTTGCCCCAGGCCTTGGAGGACTGTCACAGGCATACTCTCCAACATTTCTCCGATGAAATAGGGACATCCTATTCAATAATAATAATAATAATAATAATAATAATATTTCAATACCACCCATCTGACTGGGTTGCCTCAGCCATATATGTAGGCGGCTTTCAACATATATAAAAACATGATAAAACATTAAATTTTTAAAACAAAAAACAACCTTCCCTATATTGGGCTGTCTTTAGATGTCTTCTAAAGGTTGTACAGTTACTTATCTCCTTGGCTCAGGGCTCACATAACCCTATACCCTCTATAGGGACACCCTAAGCAAAAGTGAGACATCCCAGGAACAAATCAGAAACCGGGACGGTTGCTGTAAATCTGGGACTGTAAATCCCTGGAAAATAGGGAAACTTGGAGGGTCTGTGGAGGGGAAAGAGAGTGGGGGCTCCAGGGGCCTGCCACAGATTTATTCTAACAAGACTCCCACTCCCGACCTCAGATATGCCTACTTTCTATCAATGAGAAGAGGTTATCTACCAAGAAATCTGTGTGCAGGAAGGAGAACCTCACTCCACAGTTTTCTTGCTGCTCTCACCCACCCCAGTCTTTCTTGAGGATCTATGCTGTGGTTTTTAAACCCCCTCCTGTATCCATTCCAGAATGGGAAAATCTGCCCTTTCAGAAAGACCACTGCCACTATCATTCTGAAATTTGTCAGTCTTGGTCCTTTTAGAAAGAGTAGCCATATCTGTGGATGTCATAAACATTTGCAAAGGATTAAAGAGATGCTTCCTCTAAAACAAAAACAAAAAAAACCTGCGCACACACAAAAGCTTGTGCGTTTGATGACACTTTAGCAGCCTTAATACAGTCTGGTGGGCTCCCTATGTATGTAAATTGCACCCAGTTTTCTGTTGCATTATACTTGTACGCATTGAAATATGAAATTAAGTAAGAATTTTCATAAGCATTATTTTTTATTTCTTAAAAATTCTTATATTCATTCTGAAATGGTGCATAACAGGGGACTATATGCCATTCTATATAGGGTGTCATGATTGCAATGGGGAACATCTTTTTTATAGGACTATTTGCTTTCTACTGGAATTATAGAGAATTTGCAGACTTTCTGCTCCCAGTGAATGGACTATTGCTTTCAAATGTTCAGAAAGGGTGGAGAAATGTTGCCATTTATATAGAAAGTTTTTTTTTACTTTTAAATAGTCATCTGACACAAATCTTTCAATTTGCCCTGTGTAATGGAAACATTGGGGTGCTACATAACCTACCCAGCTGATTGGAAATCTTCCTCTCTGGACATGGAGTACAATCATAGCAGCAAAATTTCTCCCCTTCCTTCCTTTTCTTCTGGTTACCAGGGTGGCAGTAGTCATTGCACAAAGAAATGGGCATCACCTATCAATAACCATGAAAGGTGTTACAAAGGGAAATTAAAATAGTTAGATAGAGAGATACTTCAGTTGTCAATCTTGGTCTAAGCCTCAGATATTTTAAGGACATAGTGACACTCTATTGGGCATTCAGGAAAATACCTCTGATAATATAAATCAGGGGTGACAACTTGAATAAAATATGGGGGTCAAGTAACCCCCCCCCCCAATGCTCCATTTGAATGGCAATGCCCACACACATACTAATCACTGGAGAAACCAAAAGAAAAGAAAGAAAATGAAAAAAAAAATTCAATATGCACCAAGGAATTCTTTCTCCAGGCAATGCATGTGCTGATATACAGTTATATTTGTGATCAGAGCTGAGTCAAAGATTTCATTCATGGTTTAGGGACTTCCAGGTCTGCTGCAGGCTATGGTGGATGACAGGGATCACTCATCCTGAGTGACCCAGTTCTGAGAGGAGGTGGGAAGGGAGTACGGGCAAAGCACCTTCTCTAAAAAGCTCGAAAAGAAAATCTGGGGTCTGAAGTGTCCAGTGGTGTTGGGGAATGCTATCTAGGAGCTCCCAAAGTTCTGGAGGGAGCTGCAAGAGCTCTGAGATTGAGCACAGACACACGGTGCAATCGAGACCTCACAGTAAGATGCCTCAAGTGCTGCCATTAAAGCAGCAACTTTAAAAGTAACAGGAATTTGGACCAATTTGGACAAGGTAAAAAAATATAAAATATATATTTAATAAGAGTATATCAATTGGCTTCACATCGGGGAGGTAAATAGGAGGTCCCCTCCCAGAAGCAGGTATTGATCTGCACGAAATAAAATCTGAAAGTAAATAATGTCCTGGCTGAGAATTGCAAAATAACTAAAGGAATGAGACAAGGCTGCCCGTTGTCACCCTTGTTGTTTATATTAGTTTTGGAAGTATTGACACAAAGAATAGGATGGAATCAAGAAATTAAAGGTATAAGAGTGAGACAGAGACAAGGTTAATTAAAAGCTTTTGCAGACGACATGGTGATATCTGTAGAAGAACCAATAGAGTCCATCCCGTTAGTATTACAAGAGATTAAAAAATGTGGAGATGTAGTAAGTCTTAAGATTAATAAACACAAAACCAAACTCTTGGTAAAAAAAGATATGAATGATGAGAGTAACAATAAATTACAAATGCATCAGGTCTAAAGGTTGAAAGGAAGGTCAATTATCTAGGTGTATGGTTAAATAATATAAATCTGTATAATGGTGATTAGTTAAACACCTGGGAAGATATGAAAAGAAATTTACAAATTTGGGACAGAATGAAACTTTCACTGTTAGGTAGAGTGTTGACTATAAAAATGAATGTATTATGAAGAATGTTATCTTTGTTTCAATCAATTCCAGTGATTGGCAAGACAAGTGCTGAATGCATGGTGAGAATTGTAGTCCCTGGGGACTTGGAGCCAGTGTTGCATTATTTTTTCTCAAGCAGAATACTGCCCAGACAAGCAGCAAGGCAGCCCTAGGCTATAATGCCATTGACAGCAGCTCCTTCCACTCATGTCTTCATCCAGCCATGCCAGAATCCATACCTGGTTGAAACCACTGTGCCAAACAATTATATCTTCATGAATGATGAGTTCTTTTCCTTCAGGAAGATCTGGCTCAATCCAACCAACTTTCACCCTCTGGAAAGAGTTATTTGGAGATATGACCATGTTTATGATGTCAAAGCCGCCTCCCATTTCCCATTTGTCATTAAAGGAAATGGTTTCCCCAGCTGAGTTGTTAAATGAAATCTTGGGAAGAAAGTGATGGAGCTGAGATAGAAGGAATAAATAAAAGAGTGTGCCATGTAAATAAATTGGAGAGTTCATCTAATGTCAGATAGTGACTTCTAATGTTGTTGGACTACAATTCTCACCATGCATTCAGTATGGCTAAATGTCAGGGATTATGGGAATTCATCCTGCTTTGTATATTCATACTTCTGATGCTTAAAGAAACATAAAAATATATAATGCTTTCTACTAATAAGATGCCCAGCTCCATTTTCTTAGAGATTATTGCAGGAGAAAGCTGAATATAGTCTCACCTTCTACTAATTTATTGAAATAAAAATGCTTCATTGTAGGGACATTACCTGCCAAGGCTGAACATCTTGAAGATCAGTATTGAAACCTTTCTCATTGGCTCTCTGCTTGGATCGAGACAAGCCCATAACATGCAAAGAATGAGCCACAGCATAAACACCATTATAGATACTATAACTGTGGCCAGTCATGAGGAGCTCAAAGTGTGGCCCAGAAAGACTCTCCAGACTCTCCTCCCCGGTACATGTTTGGTCAACATCCATTGCCACATTGGGGTTAAGAAGTACACAGTCAAAGGCTTGCTCCCAAAAGTCCTTCAGAAAACCGTCTGTCTGTGGCCCATAAGGTTTTATGGTCTGAATAAATTCTTTAAACCCAGCAATCTCTTTGGAGTGGATTGTAAATGAAATTGCACCTTGAAACATCTGGAGACCCCAGCCCTTTTGATGGCCAGTTAATATGAAATCTATCTGGGTTGTCATGATCCACACCTTTCTGAGTGATGTGTTCTCCTTGTTTAAAGCATCTCGTATAAATATAATAGTTCTCAGCCATGGTATAGTCAATGATTCTCCATATATAATAAATGTAGTCACTATTTTATTTGTGTAATGTACATAAACGTTTATGGCTATATTACCAAGTTCCTCCAAGCTATCCCAGTGGGCTATTTGTGGTATTCTTTCTGTGAATGCTGAACAGATCGCATACTGGGAAAATAATGGCTCCAGCGTCTGTAAGAAATGTTCACCACTGCTATTATCAACTAGAAGAAGCCCAACCCATGTCCATTTGAAATATTGGAGTAACCGGATAATCCCCATATACTGCTGAGTTTCATTTGGGACGAGGCGAAAAAAGGATGGCCCTTGAGTGATATGATTCTCTTGTGGGGCAAATGAGCCATATGTGAGCTGAAAGAAAATGGACACATATTGCAAGGAAAAGGTAGGAGTGACTTTATGCTCCCGATTATACAAGCATTATTTCTTTAATCCATCTTTGGGTGCCTAGAGTTAAAGATAACACTTCTGGTGGAATTTCCGAAGAACATAGAACATATTATTACTACTACTATTTATTGGTTGCTTTCTTATCAAGATAATTCAAAGTGACTTACAATATTTAAACAATAATGTTCTATGAAACCGGTTTAAAAGAAAAAAAATCTAAAGGCAGCACTATTTTTTAAAGGCTGGAATAAAATATCCAAACAACTCAAAGAGGCCATAGACAATTAAAAGTAAAAATAATAATAATCAATGTTAAGTACTAATGAAAGAATAAATAAAATACCTTAGATTAGGCATTAGGCTGATGTTACCTGGAATAACGCTGCTTTTGTAAATTCACTCCTTTTGAACTACAAAATCAAGTTCAGCATAAGAAAGAAGAGCCTAAATCACTCTCTCACACAAACTCAAAAATACAGAGAGAATTCCTACCTGCGGAACCTTATAGGAACCTATAATATCTGCCATATAGTTAGAGGTATCAGAGCCAAGTCCGCCAATGATAGCCATGAGGTTTTTCTGTCTGTCACACTGGTAATTGGGGACAAATCTATGTGATTTGAAGAGCACCTCCAAAGTGGTACGATAAGTCATCCTTGCATCATAGTAACTGTCATAGATGTGGAATCCAAGTGTGACATTAGGTAGGATCTTAGGATTCTCGTTGATTTCGTTCACAGCAAATGCCAAGGCGAGGATGTGCTGGTAGAATTTTGTCACCATTCTGCATACAGAGGTAGAATTTAGTCATCCCTTTGTCTATCAAGGATAATTGGTACTATTATATCACAATATTGGTATTTTGCACCTCAGATTGTAATAAATTGTATTTTGCATTAAAGTGACTAATAAAAATATTATTCAGCTCAAGTAAATGAGCTATATTTCTAGGCACCAGACAAAAACTTTCCTCTATAGCTATACCTTTGGCCTTTAACTATCTGTGGCCTTGTAGATGTATTTCTCCTCTTGGTTTTCATGTAACTGTGTGCAGGTGTTATCTGTGTGTTTGTCTGTAAGTTGCTTTGGGATGCCGTGGGCAAGAGAAAGTGATTTACAAATTCAATAAATGTTAAAAACAATAAGCAAAAGTGTGATTTATCATACAACAGGATGACAGTATTTCTGTTTTCCATATCAATCTTCTTCTTCTTTGGCGATCACTCGCAGCCGAGTAAGATTGTCTTCCATAAACACAGTTTTAACAATGAGTCCGTATCCAGAATACAAGGTAGAACTTTGAAGGAACAAGACCAAAAGATACCATGAACAAAATTAGGGAGAAGAAAAGAGCAAATCTTTTACATTTAGGAGAGAAGTGGGATACTTGCTTATTTTCAAGATGGGAATTTTTGCCGAGGTTGATCAGGGTGAAAGGTTGAGACTGCTTTTTTGTCTTCTGGGAATAAATCAATATATCTGACTTTTGGGAAGTAGTGACTGATGTTAATTGTAATCTTGCTTTCCTAAATGTGTTATGATCTTATGTGTGTATAGAATATAAAATATGTTAAATATTGAACACATTCTGAGTTGCTTCAAGACCTTTTAGTGTTACAATTGACAAGCAAGTTGGAGTAATATTTATATTAAGAGCAGATTTTTTTGTGCAACCTTAGTTGACAAATATACTTTCAAGTTGATACATTAAAAGAACATAGTGCACAAGGTATTAAAAAAATCCAAGAACATAAGAAATTTATCCTGATAGAATGATGCAACAGAAAAACTGCAATAAAATAGAGCAAAATGCCGTATCTGACCATTGGGGCTCTACTGTGAATACAGCAATGAAAGCCCAACTTCAAGCAGTTTGCTTACTGATCAACAAAGTGGCTTTGTTTTAATCTCATTTTCATTTCCTGGTTGTTAGCATTAAAAATAGTACATAAACCATCTATACCTAACCAACTTTAGCATTCACATCTTAGCTAAAAAGAGAATACTTCTCATGGAAGTATTTTTTTCCTTAAGTGTGATAGGACTGACTTTGAAAATTTTAAATTGATTCACCCTTTACCCCAGTCTTTCCACTTTAGGTGTACCACAGAAAAGTTACATGCATCTGCCTACATGGAAATTTGGTTTAAATAAATAAAAATGCAATCTGTCTCCCAAAACTTGTCACATTCAAAAATGGAAACAGTTCTCACTATAGAAAAGTGAATTGGGGGGGGGGGGGAATGCAAAAGACACACAGTGTGAATATGGTTGGCTAAGCCTACACTTTTTTGGAGGGGGGGCATTCTGTTATAAAAGAATAATTTGTGTGTTTGTGTGATCTAAACAGCTTTAGAAGATGCAGAGCAAAAGAAGCAATTCCTTACTCTGGAATATCAAACAGATTCTGGTAAGGATCTTCCTCGAAGGAAAATTCATGTGGATGATAAACTATCTGAGAAGCAATTCCACCAATGAAGAGAGCTCCTTTCTGGAACCACTCATGTGGGACAGGGTGGGGATCAGCTGTGGGACACTCCAGAGTATCGACTTTGGACACCATAGCAGTCAGCAAAGGTAGGAGTATCAGAAGACAAAGCATCCCCTCAGCGAAGCTTCCCTCTAGAGTGAGGCTCTGCTCTGTTCATCAGCAGACACTGCCAGATATAACAGACTACATTGGTTGGTAGCTAATTATGGCAATACCTGTCCTAAGAGAAATAGATCAGCCATGGATTTGATTGAGATACAAATGAATGACTTTACTACTAGCAGATATTTTCACATTTCAGGTCTGGCTGATGTAAACTGGAATAAAGCTGGGATAAAGAGGTTTCACTTCTGAAACAAAAAATGATAGAGCCCTGCCTACTTCTTGTCCCCACTCTCAGCTGCATATGGCACAGAGGGAGTATTTATAATCATTTTCAGACTTACTTGTCAATTGTTTTCTAGTTTCCTTTGGGCAGGTGAAGAAGTCATGAGGGTTTCCATGATCCCAGTGGTCAATAATCAGTGCTTTAGCATTTGGGTCCCAATTAGCATTCCTTCCCCTACCCTCCCTATTGTAAATATGTTAGTTCCTTTTCCAGATCTGATAAGAAGTCTCCACTGTTCCTTGTGACACAAGTAGCAGGCAGCAAAGAGATTCCCACAGGAACTGAACTCCAGGAGGGACCAGTGTTCAACAATAGTATTTCTAACATTTTAATTATATTTGAATGGCGTAAGCTTTCTACCATACTGTGACAAAATAGGAAAAAATATAGGATATTCAATTTGTTAAGCTAAAAAGTGGCAGGTGGCACTAGAAATCCTGCCTCCTTTATGATTACTATAGGATTCCCCAAAAAACTATTATTGTGAGGTAGAAGAAGAGTTTGGATTTGATATCCCGCTTTATCACTACCCGAAGGAGTCTCAAAGCGGCTAACATTCTCCTTTCCCTTCCTCCCCCACATCAAACACTCTGTGAGGTGAGTGGGGCTGAGAGACTTCAGAGAAGTGTGACTAGCCCAAGGTCACCCAGCAGCTGCATGTGGAGGAGCAGGGAAGCGAACCCGGTTCACCAAATTATGAGTCCACCACTCTTAACCACTACACCACACTGGACTTAACATATTTTAAGGGTGCATTGTGTCCTTTCTAATTTTTTGTCTCACAGTGTGCAATTACCCCCAGTCCTTTGTGTGGCCCCAGAACCTTGAATGACCAAAATATTAATTTGGGGGTATCATGTACCCTGTGTGTCCTTCTTCTTGGTGCCTTTGCTCTGAATAAACACATTTTGTTTCCCCACAGCCTTCTGTATGGCCATAATAGCACAAGAGCCAGCACCCCAAAATAACACTTTTCAGAGATGTCCCCAACCCTGGTTCACCCCAAAACACACAACTGTAATTTCTTTGGCCTGGCTCTGTTTTGGCTCAACTAACTGAGCCCAGGCTGGAAGTAATTAAATGATTTTTATTTATTTCTACCTACTAATAATCAGCTTCTACAAGTGCAATTGGTCTGATGAGATGAACTAGAGTTTATTGATCTCTTTGTGAATACAAGAATTAGAATATACTTTGATAAATTGCACTGGCTTTGCTGGGCTTATCCTCCTTCTTTATTTTTATTTTTATCTATCCCCTTATTTGACTATTTTGATTCTGAAGGGATCTTCCTGATGACTGCATCTCCTGACTGGAATAATTTTTTTTCTATATGATGAAATTTTTATATGTGATTAACTGATTTGACCTGATCTTCTAAGGATTTACTTAAAACCTGCAACTTATATACTTTGGGATTTATTTATTGATTTATTTGGAAACTTAGTTTGGACTTGGCTAATAGGATGGATTAAGAGTCTTTGGTCCTCTTTTGTTATATATACACTTATTTTCCATTTCTGCCTGCCCTTTCCTCTCTAGTTATATAATGACTTGGATTGCTTCTGTGCTGTGGTGGAGTAGACTTTAAGAAGAAACTGGAGATTATTATGTTTTCATTTTTCTTTATTTTGTAACTCCAGTGGGCGCCTTCCTTATTTTTATCTTTCCTCCTCTTTTTTCATTTTCTCTCTCAAGATTTGGAACTGGGCTTGCTTATTTATTTTTATTTATTTATTTATTTATTTATTTCTAACCATTTGGATTTAAGCTAAAAGAAGAAGCTGAACATTGGGGTAGATTTATTTATTTTTTTCTCTTATTTCTTTCTTTGAGTCTCTGAGCCACAGGACTTATATTGAGAGAGGAGTTAAAGAGAAGGCCGACAGATATTTTTAGAATGGTGTTACTTTGTTTGGAGAACTTACTCTGGTAGTAAGTAAACATAAGGCGCGCTGTTTATGCTAGCTAAAAGAATGGATACTATTTTTTAAAAAAATACTGATGTTTTACACCTTGAAGGTCATGATAACAGATTTGGCTGGCACGCAAATCTGTGGTATAAGAAGGTGAAAGTCCATAAAGCTTTTTTGAACCATGTAGTAAGGAAAGCAGTGAATGAAGTATGGAGAAAATATATATATATAAATAGAACAAAAAACACCATGGTGGCTTTCCACACTGGAGGCAATATCTGAAAGAAATATATGAATATGAGAAATGACTGAGTATCTTATAAAAAAGTATTAATGGAAATAGTTCATGAATTGAAATTAAAGGGGTTTGAAGATATAAGAGGATTTTTAACTGATTGCTTACAATGCCATCAACTTAATAATATATTTAAGATGGACATAAAGGTTTTTTTAATGCAACCTCTAAATTTGAAATTAGAATAAATTACTTTTAAAATGTATAAATTATTAGAACAGTATAAGAAAGATGGACATGTCAAATCATTGATAGTTGTAGTTAAAAGTTGGACTATGGTTTTTTTGAAGATTTGATAGTATTGGATTAACAGAGAAGATTCAGGAGAAAAAGTTAACATAAGGACCCACAAAAGAGGAGGGAAGTTAAAAGGGGATTTATGGATATTGTATAATTTGTTCTCTTCGTGGTTGTTTGTAATCTTCCAAAATGCTTTTAACTTTGTTCTCCTTTTCCTTTCCAGAACACCTCTCACCTAACAACACCTCCCCATCCATCTCCTATCCAAAGTCTAGTTTTTCTAGAGGCACTCCCCCCCCCATGAGCAATCACACACGCGCTTAGCGAGTGTAAGGCTCTATATTCCAAACCCTGCTCTTCAACAATGAGAACATTCAGGAGCAGATTGTTAAAAGTTTGAGCTATGCTACTATGTTTGCAGACAAGAGGCTGCTAAGTTAGCAGACAGGTGTTGTCAGCAGTTAGCTGCAGATGGGAGTTAGCAACAGAATTGGAGTAGCAAAATAATTTTCTGGAGAGTTTAGTTGACTAAATATCTCCAATACTCATACTACCAATGTAAATCAATTGGTAAATCAAAAGGAGCACATTGTGATTGGATATCTAAGCACACACACCCCACCTCCCAGCGTGGGCAGAGCTATACCCTACTCCACTTCTGTTGGTCATTCCACAGTCACTTGGACCCTAAAGCCAATCGCTTGGCTTGGGGGGTGACTGTGAAGCAATATTTAAGCCTTGCACGTTGTTTACCTTCGCGCAGCAGATCACCCACCCACCCTTTATTTAGGTAAGTCTGGCCCTGCTATGGGCTTCGTTGGTCACCTGTTTTGTAAGGGGGGCCTGGCAGGAATTTTTCCATCTGGCAAACTGGCAGGGTTTCTGCCTACCACCATAGCAACCGTCACAACATTGTAAGGTTTGGCAGTTAAGCATTGGATCAGCAATGGTGGGGAGGGGAGGTGTGGCCATCACCTGCCTCTCCAAGCTCAAGGGTATTCCATTAAAGGGATCTAGAGGTTGGCCTGGGGGCTAACCCCTGTGGAGGGGGCTAGGGCCATACCAGGGCCCCGTGGGGACACCAGGGGTGAGTGCCAGTGAGAACCCTCTGGCGGTGCTCCCTCTGGCCATGTTCAACCTTTATCGGATTCCTCACGAAAGTGGGTGTGAGTCTGATATAGTTTGGATGGTGCCAGTCACTAAGCCAATAACACTCACATTCTGTATTCAATAAAGTTGTGGCCTAAATTTTGCAAAATAACTTAAACTAAAATCCTGTGTCACTGTGTTTCGCTTTTGGGGGGTGCTGGGGGGGTCTCAAATTGCAATGACAGTGTGGGGGAGAAAAGTCACCAATCCTTTTTTCTTATTAGATGTTCCCGATTGTTCAAGTCAGGTCTCAGCACAATGATGAAGCATTTAGGAGCAAAGATGCAGCCCAATAACCCAGCACTGGAAGCTAAGATGGAGAAGATCTCCACAGCCACCATGTATTTCCCCTTGGTGCTCAGGTAGGTTGGAACAAATGACAACCAAACACTGCAAAACATCAACATGCTGAAGGTGATGAATTTGGCTTCATTGAAACTGTCTGGCAACTTCCTTGCCAGGAATGCCACGGTAAAGCTGATGATGGCCAGAAGTCCAAGGTAGCCCAGAACAAGATAAAACATAGTGACAGACCCTTCATTACATTCCGATATGATCTGTGCAGGTACTGACTGCATGTCCAAATTGGGGAGTGGGGGAGAAGTGGCTAGCCACACTAGACAGATGCCTGCTTGAATCCAAGAGCAGAAAAGGACAATGGAGTTGGCCAATGTTTTCCCCACCCACTTCCTCATGCTGGACCCTGGTTTGGTGGCCATGAAAGCTACAACCACAGTGATGGTTTTTGCCAATACACATGAAACTGCTACAGAGAAGATGATTCCAAAGGAAGTTTGTCGGAGGCAGCAAGTCAACTTCTGAGGTCTTCCTATAAAAAGTAAAGATGAGAGGAAGCAGAGCAGAAGGGAGACCAGGAGCGTATAGGTGATGTCCCGGTTGTTGGCTTTGACTATGGGAGTATCTTTGTGCTTAATAAAAGTTCCTAACACCGCGACTGTGGTGAGGGAAAAAGAAATAGCAACCAAGGCTAAACTGATCCCTAGGGAGTCCTCATAAGACAGAAAGATTGTCAGTTTTGGAATGCACCGATCTCTGTCCTTGCTTGCATACTGATCTTCTGGGCATTTGGAGCAGTCATCCATGTCTGAAGCAAGAAAAAATGATCGTAACAGTGCTAAAATTGCATATGAAATGTGCAAACAACTTAATTTTGAAACAATGCCTCAAATGTTTTACAAATAATACTATTAAACAGCATTTATTTTTTAAAATAAATACTAAAAAGGCCTTCAACAAACATGAAGAACAAGTTAACATAAAATAATAATCCAAATAATCCACTATCTGAACTGTGAAAAGCCAGGCAAGACTCTCTCACCCGGCATTCAGACACTATACTTCGAGCTACTCCCTCTATTGTCCCTACATTAAGTCATTTTTCAGAATGATTCTTCCCATATCAACCAGCCTGAGACCCAAGATCCATGGGGAAGGTTGTGTGTGGTCACACTGAGGAGCATGTAGGAAATAATCATAGGTTGGGAGGCTATAATTTGTTTAATTTGATTAGGTTCTAGTCAGTTTTTTGTAATAATTTTATTGATGGAAACCTTTTTGAGGACACTTTTAAAAACCACAAAAAGAAGAATAACAGAAAGTGCAATAAAAAATTTGCCTAAACTTTTTTTTAAAAAATGTTCCTGCCCCCCTGAAAAAAGCTTATTCGTAATCAAATGTATGGACTGAAAGCATCTAGAGAGACCTACCCTTCTGGGTGGAAATCTTTCCATCTGGACACAGGGCGCAACTGTAGCAGCAAAACTTCACTCCTTCCTTCTTTTTCTTCTGATAACCAGAATGGCAGGAGTCACTGCACAAAGAGACAGGCATCACCTGCCCATAAAGGGGAAGAAAAGATTAGAAGAATGGGAGAAATTGACAATCTCTCTGTTTACTCTGTAAGCACATGATGAACATGGAAGAATTCAGAACAGGGTACATGCAATATAAGCATGCCACAATGTGCCAAAACAGTCCTGAGCATATAATGCATTATTTTTGAAGTCTATTGTTTAGAACCACACTTATTAGAATAGTTTCATAACCAATCCCTCTTCCAAGGGAACTCTGGGAATTGTAGCTCAGTAGGGAAAATAAGGGTCTCCTAACAACTCTCAGTATCCTTAACAAACTTCAATACTTAAGATTTTGAGGTGGAAGCCATTTTGATTAAAGTGGTCTAATTGTGCTTTAAATGTAAGGTGTAAATGTGGTTTGGTTACCAAATGGTGAAAACCTCTCAACAACAACAGCGAAGATGAATTCTTTCTCAGAAGAAGCTGTAAATTTAGACAACATTTTCTTAAGAAAATTTCCCCTCTAAGGGACATTTCAGTACATATTGACATTTATAATCCATCTGATCTTTGGGAGACAAGAATCATTTTGTATCTCTAACCAACATGGCAGAAGGCATAAATGTGAAGCTTATCAAGAATCCAAACCTGGTTAAATCTCCTGTGCCACACAATTATGTCTGTATTAATGACGAACTCTTTTCCTTCCTGAAACTTGGCACCCACCCTTCCAACTTTGACTCTCTGGAAGGATTTGTTTGGGAAAGTGACCATGTTCATTATGTCAAATCCACCTCTCCTCTCCCTGTTATCTTGAAAAAAGATTGCTTCTCCAACTGAGTTATTAAACAAAATGCCTTCAAGAAATGGGTTCAGCTAGTTGAAGAAGAACAAGGGTGGTTAGGAATGGGATAAAACCTATTGGAGTGCATATGATTTAAAATTTTGTTGACAACATTGCTTATGTAGTTTCATGCTACGAATAATCTGTCTAAAATATAGTTTATATTTAAGGCAAGAGAACCAGTATGCCATGGTTGTTATACTTTAATTTGAATAATAGTATTGATGATGATGGTGGTGATGATGATTGAATTAAGTTGGAAGATGCATTATTTTTTTATATTCTCTTTATGTAAATGAGATTATTTCATTATGAATACACTACCTTCCAGGGCTGGAGATCTTGAAGACTTTTGCCAGTCATCAGTGGACTGTGTTTATATCTAGATGACTCTATGGCATGTAAAGCATGTGCCACAGCATAGACGGCATTATAGATACTGTAGCTGTGACCAGTCATATGCATTTCAAATAGAGTTGCAGGAAGATTCTCCAACCTCTCCTCTCCAGTACAAGTTCCATCAACCTCTACCAGCTCCTGGGGGTCTGGAAATAAACAGTCAAATGCTTGCTCCCAGAAGTCCTTGAGAAAGCCATCTTCTTGATTCCAGCCAGGTTTTACGATCTGAAGAAAATCTTTGAATGCCTGAATCTCAGCACAGTGAATTGTGAAGGACAGGGCCCCTTCAAACAATTGAAAATCCCATACCTTCTGAACGCCTGTTAAGGTAAAATCCAGCTGGGCTGTCATAACCCACACCTTTCCAAGTGAGGTACCCTCATTGTAGCTAGGAAATCCTAGGAGCACATATGCATTCACCCATAGAATGGTCATAGAATCTCCATAGATGACAAAGATACTGACTTTGCTCTCTGAGAACGCTGGATAAATAATAGATGCTGATACGTAAAATGCATTGACATTCGTTAAATCATGTTGGTTGGTGATCCTTAGTGTGAAGGCTGAACAGATTCCATTCTGAGAAAGCAATGGCTCCAGGGTCTGTATGAATTGTTCTGTTATCGTCCACAGCAAAGAGCCCAATCCAGGTCCATCCAAAATGCTTCAGCAAGTTAATGATCCCAATGTACTGGTTTGCTTCACTTGGGACCATCCGGTAAAAGGAAGGCAATTGTCTTGTGTGCTCAGAGGTGAATGAACCATAAGTGAACTGATGGGGGAAATGCAAATATTTTAAGAGGCGCATCTGAGTCTGTCGACATCAAAAGAGGAATGTTTATCAGGGCAATGGAAAAGCTCCTTAAGAAGACTGTTGTAGGTGATAAGATAAATTTTGGGAGCAGGCCAAAACTCCCTGAAAGATTGCTGAAATGTAGCCTGCGGGATGTATTATTTATTGACTGGTATATGAGAGGGTATGGTCTGAAGCTCAACATCAAAAAAACGAAGATCATGGCCACTGGTCCCATCACCTCCTGGCAAATAGAAGGGGAGGAAATGGAGGCAGTGAGAGATTTTACTTTCTTGGGCTCCATGATCACTGCAGATGGTGACAGCAGTCACGAAATTAAGAGACGCCTGCTTCTTGGGAGGAAAGCAATGACAAACCTAGACAGCATTTTAAAAAGTAGAGACATCATCTTGCCAACAAAGGTCCGTATAGTAAAAGCTATGGTTTTCCCAGTAGTGATGTATGGAAGTGAGATCTGGACCATAAAGAAGGCTGATCGCCGAAGAATTGACGCTTTTGAATTATGGTCCTGGAGGAGACTCTTGAGAGTCCCATGGACTGCAAGAAGATCAAATGCATCCATTCTTAAGGAAATCAGCCCTGAGTCCTCACTGGAAGGACAGATCGTGAAGCTGAGGCTCCAATACTTTGGCCACCTCATGAGAAGAGAAGACTCACTGGAAAAGACCCTGATGTTGGGAAAGATGGAGGGCACAAGGAGAAGGGGACGACAGAGGAAGAGATGGTTAGACAGTGTTCTCGAAGCTACAAGCATGAATCTGACCAAACTGCTCTGGTCCATGGGGTCACGAAGAGTCGGACACGACTGAACGACTAAACAACAACAACAACATATGAGAGTGTCTGAGGACTAGCATCTTTTAAAATGAAGTCACAGTTCATTTCCTTTCCTTCTTTAAAAAGAGGATATTGCAGCTGCTGCACACTTGGGAAATGGCACCACTAAACTTCAGGGGGACTTCAGCATTAGGGAAGTTTTTGGATTTCTCACAGCTATTCCTCTGCTTATTCTGACCCTCAAAATTACTCTCAGCATTCCAGGAGAAGAATGAACTTAGTGACTATCCCCCCTTCATCCAAGGATAAATCCTACCTGAGGATACTTGTATAGGCTTAAGAGTTCTGCCATATGGAAGGAGACATCAGAACCAAGTCCCCCAATGACAGCTATGAGGTTTTTCTGGTTGTTGCATTTGTAACTGGGGACAAATCTTCTGAATTTGAAGAGCAGGTCCATAGTGGTCTGATAAGTCATCCTTGCGTCATAGTAGCTGTCATAGATGTGGAACCCAAGGGTGACATTGGGCAAGATGCTGGGATTCCCATTGATCTCATTTACGGCAAACACCAAGGCCAGGATGTGCTGGTAGAATTTTAGCACCACACTGCAGAGAGAGTTTGAATGCTCTTTCAGCAAAATTATTATTATTATTATTATTATTATTATTATTATTATTATTATTATTAATATCCCACCTTTTTGGCTAGGTTTCCCCAGCCACTCTTTCTGACTAACAACAGAATATTAAAAATCAGTAAAAACTTCCCTAAACAGGACTGCCTTCAGATGTCTTCTAAAAGTCAGATAGTTGTTTATTTTCTTGACAACTGATGGGAGCGCATTCCACAGGGCGGGAGCCACTACTGAGAAGGTCCTCTGCCTGGTTCCCTGTAACGTCACTTCTCACAGTGAGGGAACCGCCAGAAGGCCCTCAGAGCTGGACCTTAGTGTCCGGGCTGAGCAATGGGAGTGGAGACGCTCCTTCAGGTACACTGGGCCGAGGCCATTTAGGACTTTAAAGTTCAGCATCAACACTTGGAATTGTGCTCAGAAACGTATGCGGAGCCAATGTGGGTCTTTCAGGACCAGTGTTATGTGCTCTCAGCGGCCACTCCCAGTCAGCAGTCTCACTGCCGCATTAGGGATTAATTGCAGTTTCCAGGTCACCTTCAAAGGTAGCCCCACGTAGAGCATGTTGCAGTAGTCCAAGTGGGAGATAACTAGAGCATGCACAACTCTGGTGAGACAGTCTGTGGGCGGGTAGAGTCTCAGCCTGTGTACCAGATGGAGCTGGTAGACAGCTGACCTGGATACAGAATTAACCTGCGTCTCCATGGACAGCTGTGAGTCCAAAATGACTCCCAGGCTGCACACCAGGGTGGGCACCAATACCAAGAAGGTCCTTTGCCTGGTTCCAGCAGCAAAACAGTTTAGAATAATTCTGCTCCATCCTGTCTATAACCAACTTGCTTGCCATAGGGACAACAATCGTGGCAAAACTTAGTTACAAAGTGGTGCAAGTTCCTCAATTATTGGTATAGAAACTCAAGACTGGGTAGTGACAGCCACATACTAACCAGCTCAAACCTTTTCACACATGGAGTTTCTCAAGTAGACTGAAGGGGAACAAAATCCTACTTTGTTCCAGGGTGAGCAAAGCCTGGAAGAACAGCTTTCTCTATGGTATTAATACATGAATTAGACTTATTTCATGCACTAATTAGATTTAAGTATGTTGGTTATATGAGGCTGGTTATCAAAACCAGAAAAATAGAACAGGACTTGGAGCAGCAATGGAAATGATGCACCAAGACAGATAGATCATTTTAAACAAATATTAGTTCTTTTTCTGAAGAAGCTGTTGTTTGAAGCACACATCATTATAACATATTGATTTTCCTCCCTCTCTAAGAAGCTTCCCCGTACTGGGAAGATTTGCCATGGTATCAAAGGTTGTACAACAGGTGGCTTGTAGGTACTCCTCAGGAAATAATAGGCATGATATCCCTGTTATTCACTGTTCAAATCTACCATTTATGTCAATCTCTACAGGCAGCTGACCAAGTTTCATCTGGTTCACGCAGCACTATTTTTCTAGGGAAAAAGGTGTCTAAACTCACCATGACCACCTCCCCCATTCTCTTAGAAAGTCAATTTTTACATTTTTTAAATGCATTGCATTATTTTGTGTATTTCTCTTATTTTTCTTTGAAAATAGTATTACAGTGGTACCTCGGGTTACAGGAGCTTCAGGTTACATACACTTCAGGTTACAGACTCTGCTAACCCAGAAATATTACCTTAGGTTAAGAACTTTGCTTCAGGATGAGAACAGAAATTGCGCAGCGGCGGCACAGCAACAGCCCCATTAGCTAAAGTGGTGCTTCAGGTTAAGAACAGGTTAAGAACGGACCTCTGGCACGAATTAAGTACATAACCAGAGGTACCACTGTATATTTATTGAGAGTGAAATTCTGTTTAACTATTATTTAGTGACATTTTGAAAGTTTCTTTTATTCTATACTACTATATTCTAATGGATGACTGAACTTTACTTTGTTTGATAGTGACCTTTTCTATTATCCCTAAATTGTATTGGATCAGATTTTTATAAGATGTGTGATCTTTCTTGTATATTTTGTTGTTCTTCCAGCATGTAAACCTGTGTATAGCAATGTAAAAATATGGTATCTAAAAGTAAAATGAAAATGAAATTATATCCTATTATTTGCATGAGCAACTGGTTGAGTGTGTGATCTAGCCAAGCTCAGATGAAGCAGATTAAGAGGGGGAGGGGAATGCTTACTTTGGAACCTCGAACAACTCATGAGAAGGAAGTATATTGAAGAGTAGTTCATGGAAATGGTAAGAGATGTGAGAAGTTATCCCGCCAATGATGAGGCTCCCAGGCTGGTACCACTCATGTGGAACAGGGAGGGGATCATTCACGTGGCACTTCCTGGTATCTGCTTTACATTGTTTGGGAAGCTGAAGCAGCAGCAACAACACATGTAGACCCACCATCTTTACAGCAATCTTCCTCTCTAGCATTCTCTTGCTCCAGCATCCAGCCTCACATCAATGCCTTACTTTGGGTGGTGCCTGACTCTGCCAATAAAGGAAAACAACACACTTATCTTTAGCGTCAGCAGAATTCGAGTGCATGCTTCAGCAGGCTAGTAGAGACAACCAATACAGAATCAATACTGAAGTCTGTTCTACAAAATGGCAACACACATTGCAGCTCAAACTGGCAGAACCTTACCTGCATCTTGTCACTCATCAGTGACAGGAGACTTGCTTGTTTTCTGTATCTACTTATGGAGACAGTGCTTTTACTAAATGTTGTTATTTTCTGAAACACCACTGGAGCTTTGGGCAGGTGAACAAATGACAGTAATTTGGATAGCTGCAGAGGGAGATAGGTAACTTCCCTCTGCAATGTCACTGTGCCAGAAGCACGTCAGGTAGCAAACATATTTGTTCTCTACTTGAACCTGGCAACGAGACTGTTATGCTCCTCAAGGAGACAACAAATGGGTGATGAGTTCTAGACTTCCAGGAAGGGCTAATTCATACCCTAAAGTGAATCCACACATTTCCATAATTGTGAAGAAGCTCAGAGCATCAGTGCTGAAATAATGACCACTGTCCAATCCCAGTTTTTCGACCCACATCAGATACAGCACTTGCTATGTAGTTTGGAATTGTTTTTGTATTCTTGGTGTTAAACAAATAACTGTTACTAGTTTATGAGAAAGCTGCAACAAGACTGTGGATAATATAATAATAATAATAATAATTTATTATTTATACCCCGCCCATCTGGCTGGGTTTCCCCAGCCACTCTGGGCGGCTTCCAAAAGAATATTAAAATACTGTGATACATCAAACATTAAAAGCTTCCCTAAACAGGGCTGCCTTCAGATGTCTTCTAAAAGTCTGGTAGTTGTTGTTCTCTTTGACATCTGGTGGGAGGGCGTTCCACAGGGAGGGCGCCACTACCGAGAAGGCCCTCTGCCTGGTTCCCTGTAACTTTGCTTCTCGCAGTGAGGGAACCGCCAGAAGGCCCTCAGCGCTGGACCTCAGTGTCCGGGCAGAGCGATGGGGGTGGAGACGCTCCTTCAGGTATACTGGACCGAGGCCGTTTAGGGCTTTAAAGGTCAGCACCAACACTTTGAATTGTGCTCAGAAACGTACTGGGAGCCAATGTAGGTCTTTCAAGACCGGTGTTATATGGTCTCGGCGGCTGCTCCCAGTCACCAGTCTGGCCGCTGCATTCTGGATTAGTTGTAGTTTCCGGGTCACCTTCAAAGGTAGCCCCACGTAGAGCGCATTGCAGTAGTCCAAGCGGGAGATAACCCGCTGGAGGCTTGAAAGTGGCAGGAGCTCATCCTACACTTGAATAGGAACCTGGCAGAGACACATGCCCCACTGGCATGTCCTCTCCCTCCTGGTCGATCGTTCGGGAGTTTCAAAAGCTTTAATCAGCCCTCTTCAGCCCAAACATCACAGCGACCAATGCCACCAGATATCAGCACACATAGTGATCCACAGAGTCTTCGCAGCTTGCATAACAGACCTCAGCAACTCAGCATTTTGGCTAATCTACTTTATTTACATATAAACACACATGGAGCACTGCAACATGGCTCCATCTCTTTCTGGCATCAGACAGCAAAGAGAAAGAACAACAGTCCCACTTCACGGAACACAGTAACACAAACATCCTGTCTCGTCACTTCCCATTCTATGGAGTCAAAACATAAACCATCATGTGATAGACAAAAATCTCCTGACTGCAATCATGGAGCAGGAATTCTAACAGAAAGCCCCCTCCCCGCCCCCCATATATCCTTCTTATTGAATATTGTTCATGATTCACCTGCACCAAGCTTGCAGGGAGGTTAGATTGTATCTGGTCTTCACTGAACATTCATTCTGATTAGTTTGTGTGGAAATTATACAATAATGCACATTCATTCTGATTTGGAATGGATGAGAAATTTGACACAGTTTGTATTTGAGCACAAATATATGAAATCCACTCTTTCTGAAGCAATAGGAGAACCAAAGTTCATGACATTATCCTATTTTTGATGCAGATCTCCAACAAATGACCCTAAAATATACATATTAGCAGAAATTGGTATAAAAATGAAAACAGTATTTGAAAACAACCCACACAAGTTCAGCTGGATGGCTCAGTTGGTTAGAGTGTGGTGCTGATTGATAATGCTAAGGTTGCAGGTTCAATCCCCACATGAGACAGCTGCATATTCCTGTATTACATGGGGTGAGACTAAATGATTCTCAGGGTACCTTCCAACTCTTCAATTTTATCATTCTTTGAATGCATTATATCATGGGAATTGCTGGCCATTCCGTTCCTAACCCTGATTTGACTGCAAGGTGCATATACATCTACCCATTAAAAATAGTTCATCCCATACTTTTCAGTCCCACCCCCATTACTTTCCTAATAGAAAACAGTCTGCTTTTTGTGGCTTGGTTGCACTAGGGCAGCAGAACACTTTAATCCACTTGAAATGCACAAACCTGAAGTTCTGCTATATGATGGAATAAATCCCAGATAATACTGACAGTACCCTGTACCCCCACCACAGTCTTGATAGAACCCCTGTTATTCACTGTTGGAGGAAAGTCCTCATTGTTATTAACACATGCAGAACAGATAGTATATGTTATATAAAACAGGCCTGCCATACGTCTGGAATTTCCCGGACATAGCTGGAATTTGGCCCACATAAGAGTGTCCGGATGGAAATTGCTGAAATCCATATGTACTGCAACCCATGTTGATGTTGGGAGTGTAGATTTTTGTGAATCTTTTTGTTTTCTTTCCTTTCCTTTTTGAGAATCAAAACAACTTTGAACTCAACAACTTTGGATGACAATTTTACCATTCAGAAACAAAGTGTCCAAATTTTCAGTTTCTGAAATATGGCAATTCTTTATAATACCACAAGTGAGTTTGAATTGTTACTACAGTACTGAAATTGATAAAATATGAAGTGCTGTTTGATTTAATCTTAAATGGCAACAACTATGAAATAATGTTGAATAAATATCTCCAATACTCACATACCAACATATTGAGAGCATGGGGGAGAAAAGTCACCAATCCTTTTTTCTTATTAGTTGTTCCCTACTGTTCAAGTCAGGTCTCAGGACAATGATGAAGCATTTAGGAGCAAAGATGCAGCCCAATAACCCAGCACTGGAAGCTAAGATGGAGAAGATCTCCACAGCCACCATGTATTTCCCCTTGGTGCTCAGGTAGGTTGGAACAAATGACAACCAAACACTGCAAAACACCAACATGCTGAAGGTGATGAATCTGGCTTCATTGAAACTGTCTGGCAACTTCCTTGCCAAGAATGCCACGGTAAAGCTGATGATGGCCAGAAGTCCAAGGTAGCCCAGAACAAGATAAAACATGATGACAGACCCTTCATTACATTCTGATATGATCTGTATAGGTACTGACTGCATGTCCAAATTGGGGAGCGGGGGAGAAGTGGCTAGCCACACTACACAGATGCCTGCTTGAATCCAAGAGCAGAAAAGGACAATGGAGTTGGCCAATGTTTTTCCCACCCACTTCCTCATGCTGGACCCTGGTTTGGTGGCCATGAAAGCTACAACCACAGTGATGGTTTTTGCCAATACACATGAAACTGCTACAGAGAAGCTGATTCCAAAGGAAGTTTGTCGGAGGCAGCAAGTCAGCTTCTGAGGTCTTCCTATAAAAAGTAAAGATGAGAGGAAGCAGAGCAGAAGGGAGACCAGGAGAGTGTAGGTGATGTCCCGGTTGTTGGCTTTGACTATGGGAGTATCTTTGTGCTTAATAAAAGTTCCTAACACCACGACTGTGGTGAGGGAAAAAGAAATAGCAACCAAGGCTAAACTGATTCCTAGGGGTTCTTCATAAGACATAAAGACTGTCAGTTTTGGGATGCATCGATCTCTGTCCTTGCTTGCATACTGATCACCTGGGCATTTGGAACAGTCATCCATGTCTGAAGCAAGAAACAGTGGTCATCACATGCTAAAATTGCATATGAAATGTGCAAACAACTCAATTTTGAAACAATGCTTCAAATCTTTTACAAATGTTACTATAAAACAGCATTCATTTTTTAAAATAAATACTAAAAAGGCCTTCTTGAAGAACAATTCAACATAAAATAATAATCCAAATAATCTTCTATCTGAACTGTGAAAAGCCAGGCAAATCTCTCTCGCACAGCATTCAGACACTATACTTGGAGCTACTCCCTCTACTGTCCCTACATTAAGTCATTTTTCAGAATGATTCTCCCCATATCAACCAGCCTGAGCCCCAAGGTCCATGGGGAGGGTTTTGTGTGGTCACACTGAGCAGCATGTAGGAAATAACCAGGCTATAATTTGTTTAATTTGATTAGGTTCCAGTTAGGCTTTTTTGTAATAATTTTATTGATGGAAACCTTTTTGAGGACATTAAAAAAAAACACAAATGGAAGAATAACAGAAAGTACAATAACAAAATTGTCTAAACTTAAAAAAAATTGTCCCCCCACCCCCTGAAAAAAGCTCATTTCCACTCATAATCAAACGTATGGACTGAAAGCATCTAGAGCATTGGTAGGCAAACTAAGGCCTGGGGGCCACATACGGCCCAATCGCCTTCTAAATTCATGAGCAGAATGTGTGCTTTTATTTAAAATGCTTCTCTGGGTTATTTGTGGGGCATAGGAATCCCCCCCCCCCCAAAAAAAAATGTCCGGTCCACCACAAGGTCTGAGGGACAGTGGAAGCCCCCTGCTGAAAAAGTTTGCTGACCCCTGATCTAGAGAGACCTACCCTTCTGGGTGGAAATCTTTCCTTCTGGACACAGGGCGCAACTGTAGCAGCAAAACTTCACCCCCTCCTTCTTTTTCTTCTGATAACCAGAATGGCAGGAGTCACTGCACACAGAGTCAGGCAGCACCTGCCCATAAAGGGGAAGAAAAGATTAGTAGAATGGGAGAAATTGACAACCTCTCTGTTTACTCTGTAAGCACATGTTTAGAACCACACTTCTCAGAATGGTTTAATAACCAATCCC